>NW_018744243.1:0-117636 GCF_001683475.1 Chenopodium quinoa
TTTCACTTTCATTTAATTCAAATAGCTTTGTTTGAATGTGTTTGACTTTCAATTGATTCAATTAGCTTTGTAGAATGTATTTGACTGTCATTTTGATTCAAATAGCTCTGTTTGAATGTGTTTGAATTTCATTTAATTCAATTTGCTTTGTAGAATGCATTTCACTTTCATTTGATTAATATAGCTTTGTTTGAATGTATTTGACTTTCATTTAAATTAAATAGCTTTTTTTAAATGTGTTTGACTTTCATTTGATTTAAAAGGCTTTGTTTGAATGTGTTTGACTTTCATTTGATTCAATTAGCTTTGTAGAATGTATTTTACTTTATTTGATTTAATTAGCTTTGTTTGAATTTATTTGACTCTCATTTGATTCAAATAGCTTTGTGTGAATGTGTTTGAATTTCATTTGATTCAATTAGCTTTGTAGAATGTAATTTGATTTTCGTTTCATTCGAAATCTTTGTTTGAATGTGTTTGACTTTCATTTGATTCAATTAGCTTTGTAGAATGAATTTGACTTTCATTTGATTAAAATAGCTTTGTTTGAATGTGCTTGACTTTCATTTGATTCAATTAGCTTTGTTTGAATGTGTTTTGACTTTCATTTGATTCAATTAGCTTCGTAGAATGTATTTGACTTTCATTTGATTCAAATAGCTTTGTTTGAATGTGTTTGACTTTCAATTGATTCAATTAGCTTTGTAGAATGTATTTGACTGTCATTTGATTCAAAATAGCTCTGTTTGAATGTGTTTGAATTTCATTTAATTCAATTTGCTTTGTAGAATGCATTTCACTTTCATTTGATTAATATAGCTTTGTTTGAATGTATTTGACTTTCATTTAAATTAAATAGCTTTTTTTTAATGTGTTTGACTTTCATTTGATTTAAAAGGCTTTGTTTGAATGTGTTTTGACTTTCATTTGATTCAAATTAGCTTTGTAGAATGTATTTTACTTTTATTTGATTTAATTAGCTTTGTTTGAATTTATTTGACTCTCATTTGATTCAAATAGCTTTGTGTGAATGTGTTTGAATTTCAATTTGATTCAATTAGCTTTGTAGAATGTATTTGATTTTCGTTTGATTCGAAATCTTTGTTTGAATGTGTTTGACTTTCATTTTGATTCAATTAGCTTTGTAGAATGTATTTGACTTTCATTTGATTAAAATAGCTTTGTTTGAATGTGCTTGACTTTCATTTGATTCAATTAGCTTTGTTTGAATGTGTTTGACTTTCATTTGATTCAATTAGCTTTGTTGAATGTATTTGACTTTCATTTGATTCAAATAGCTTTGTTTGAATGCGTTTAACTTTCAATTGATTCTATTAGCTTTGTAGAATACATTTCACTTTCATTTAATTTAAAACAACTTTGTTTGAATGTGTTTGACTTTCATTTGACTCAAATAGCTTTATTGATTGCGTTTGACTTACATTGATACAATTAGCTTTGTAGAACGTATTTGACTTTCATTTGATTCAAATAGCTTTGTTTGAATGTGTTTGACTTTCATTTGATTCCATCAGCTTTGTAGAATATCTTTGACTTTCAATTGATTCAAATAGCTTTGTTTGAATGTGTTTGACTTTCATTTGATTCAATTAGCTTTGTAGAATGTATTTGACTTTCATTTGATTCAAATAGCTTTGTTTGAATGTGTTTGACTTTCATTTGATTCAATTAGCTTTGTAGAATGTATTTGACTTTCATTTGAGTCAAATAACTTTGTTTGACTGTGTTTGACTTTCATTTGTTTCAGTTTGCTTTGTAGAATGTATTTGACTTTCATTTGCTTCAAATAGCTTGTTTGAATGTGTTTGACTTTCATTTGATTCAATTAGCTTTGTAGAATGTATTTGACATTCATTTAAATTAAAATAGCTTTGTTTGAATGTGTTTGACTTTCATTTGATTTAATTAGCTTTGTTTTGAATGTGTTTGACTTTCATTTGATTCAATTAGCTTTGTAGAATGTATTTGACTTTCATTTTATTCAAATAGCTTTGTTTGAATGTGTTTGACTTTCAATTGATTCAATTAGCTTTGTAGAATGTATTTGACTGTCATTTGATTCAAATAGCTCTGTTTGAATGTGTTTGAATTTCATTTAATTCAATTTGCTTTGTAGAATGCATATCACTTTCATTTGATTAATATAGCTTTGTTTGAATGTATTTGACTTTCATTTAAATTAAATAGCTTTTTTTTAATGTGTTTGACTTTCATTTGATTTAAAAGGCTTTGTTTGAATGTGTTTGACTTTCATTTGATTCAATTAGCTTTGTAGAATGTATTTTACTTTTATTTGATTTAATTAGCTTTGTTTGAATTTATTTGACTCTCATTTGATTCAAATAGTTTTGTGTGAATGTGTTTGAATTTCATTTGATTCAATTAGCTTTGTAGAATGTATTTGATTTTCGTTTGATTCGAAATCTTTGTTTGAATGTGTTTGACTTTCATTTGATTCAATTAGCTTTGTAGAATGTATTTGACTTTCATTTGATTAAAATAGCTTTGTTTTGAATGTGCTTGACTTTCATTTGATTCAATTAGCTTTGTTTGAATGTGTTTGACTTTCATTTGATTCAATTAGCTTTGTAGAATGTATTTGACTTTCATTTAATTCAAATAGCTTTGTTTGAATGTGTTTGACTTTCAATTGATTCAATTAGCTTTGTAGAATGTATTTGACTGTCATTTGATTCAAATAGCTCTGTTTGAATGTGTTTGAATTTCATTTAATTCAATTTACTTTGTAGAATGCATATCACTTTCATTTGATTAATATAGCTTTGTTTGAATGTATTTGACTTTCATTTAAATTAAATAGCTTTTTTTTAATGGGTTTGACTTTCATTTGATTTAAAAGGCTTTTGTTTGAATGTGTTTGACTTTCATTTGATTCAATTAGCTTTGTAGAATGTATTTTAATTTTATTTGGTTTAATTAGCTTTGTTTGAATTTATTTGACTCTCATTTGATTCAAATAGCTTTGTTTGAATGTGTTTGAATTTCATTTGATTCAATTAGCTTTGTAGAATGTATTTGATTTTCGTTTGATTCGAAATCTTTGTTTGAATGTGTTTGACTTTCATTTGATTCAATTAGCTTTTGTCTCAATGTGTTTTGACTTTCATTTGATTCACTTAGCTTTGTAGAATGTATTTGACTGTCATTTGATTCAAATAGCTCTGTTTGAATGTGTTTGAATTTCATTTAATTCAATTTGCTTTGTAGAATGCATTTCACTTTCATTTGATTAATATAGCTTTGTTTGAATGTATTTGACTTTCATTTAAATTAAATAGCTTTTTTTGAATGTGTTTGACTTTCATTTGATTTAAAAGGCTTTGTTTGAATGTGTTTGACTTTCATTTGATTCAATTAGCTTTGTAGAATGTATTTTACTTTTATTTGATTTAATTAGCTTTGTTTGAATTTATTTGACTCTCATTTGATTCAAATAGCTTTGTTTGAATGTGTTTGAATTTCATTTGATTCAATTAGCTTTGAAGAATGTATTTGATTTTCATTTGATTCGAAATCGTTGTTTGAATGTGTTTGACTTTCATTTGATTCAATTAGCTTTGTCTGAATGTGTTTGACTTTCATTTGATTCAATTAGCTTTGTAGAATGTGTTTTGACTTTCATTTGATTCACTTAGCTTTGTTGAATGTATTTGACTTTCATTTGATTCAAATAGCTTTGTTTGAATGTGTTTGACTTTCATTTGATTTAATTAGCTTTGTAGAATGTATTTGACTTTCATTTGATTAAAATGCTTTGTTTGAATGTGCTTGACTTTCATTTGATTCAATTAGCTTTGTTTGAATGTGTTTTGACTTTCATTTGATTCAATTAGCTTTGTTGAATGTATTTGACTTTCATTTGATTCAAATAGCTTTGTTTGAATGCGTTTAACTTTCATTTGATTCAATTAGCTTTGTAGAATACATTTCACTTTCATTTAATTTAAACAACTTTGTTTGAATGTGTTTGACTTTCATTTGACTCAAATAGCTTTATATGATTGTGTTTGACTTACATTTGATACAATTAGCTTTGTAGAACGTATTTGACTTTCATTTGATTCAAATAGCTTTGTTTGAATGTGTTTGACTTTCATTTGATTCCATCAACTTTGTAGAATATCTTTGACTTTCAATTGATTCAAATAGCTTTTGTTTGAATGTGTTTTGACTTTCATTTTGATTCAATTAGCTTTGTAGAATGTATTTGACTTTCATTTGATTCAAATAGCTTTGTTTGAATGTGTTTGACTTTCATTTGATTCAATTAGCTTTAAAGAATGTATTTGACTTTCATTTGAGTCAAATAACTTTGTTTGACTGTGTTTGACTTTCATTTGTTTCAGTTTGCTTTGTAGAATGTATTTGACTTTCATTTGCTTCAAATAGCTTTGTTTGAATGTGTTTGACTTTCATTTGATTCAATTAGCTTTGTAGAATGTATTTGACATTCATTTAATTAAAATAGCTTTGTTTGAATGTGTTTGACTTTCATTTGATTCAATTAGCTTTGTTTGAATGTGTTTGACTTTCATTTGATTCAATTAGCTTTGTAGAATGTATTTGACTTTTATTTTATTCAAATAGCTTTATTTGAATGTGTTTTTTCAATTGATTCAATTAGCTTTGTAGAATGTATTTGACTGTCATTTGATTCAAATAGCTCTGTTTGAATGTGTTTGAATTTAATTTAATTCAATTTGCTTTATAGAATGCATTTCACTTTCATTTGATTAATATAGCTTTGTTTGAATGTATTTGACTTTCATTTAAATTAAATAGCTTTTTTTGAATGTGTTTGACTTTCATTTGATTTAAAAGGCTTTGTTTGAATGTGTTTGACTTTGATTTGATTCAATTAGCTTTGTAGAATGTATTTTACTTTTATTTGATTTAATTAGCTTTGTTTGAATTTAATTTGACTCTCATTTGATTCAAATAGCTTTGTTTGAATGTGTTTGAATTTTATTTGATTCAATTAGCTTTGTAGAATGTATTTGATTTTCATTTGATTAGAAATCTTTGTTTGAATGTGTTTGACTTTCATTTGATTCAATTAGCTTTGTCTGAATGTGTTTGACTTTCCTTTGATTCAATTAGCTTTGTAGAATGTATTTGACTTTCATTTGATTCAAATAGCTTTGTTTGAATGTGTTTTGACATTCATTTGATTCAATTAGCTTTGTAGAATGTATTTGACTTTCATTTTGATTAAAATAGCTTTGTTTGAATGTGCTTGACTTTCATTTGATTCAATTAGCTTTGTTTGAATGTGTTTGACTTTCATTTGATTCAATTAGCTTTGTTGAATGTAGTTGACTTTCATTTGATTCAAATAGCTTTGTTTGAATGCGTTTAACTTTCATTTGATTCAATTAGCTTTGTAGAATACATTTCACTTTCATTTAATTTAAACAACTTTGTTAGAATGTATTTGACTTTCATTTGATTCAAATAGCTTTGTTTGAATGTGTTTGACTTTCATTTCATTCACTTAGCTTTGTTGAATGTATTTGACTTTCATTTGATTCAAATAGCTTTGTTTGAATGTGTTTGACTTTCATTTGATTCCATCAACTTTGTAGAATATCTTTGACTTTCAATTGATTCAAATAGCTTTGTTTGAATGTGTTTGACTTTCATTTGATTCAATTAGCTTTGTAGAATGTATTTGACTTTCATTTGATTCAAATAGCTTTGTTTGAATGTGTTTGACTTTCATTTGATTCAATTAGCTTTAAAGAATGTATTTGACTTTCATTTGAGTCAAATAACTTTGTTTGACTGTGTTTGACTTTCATTTGTTTCAGTTTGCTTTGTAGAATGTATTTGACTTTCATTTGCTTCAAATAGCTTTGTTTGAATGTGTTTGACTTTCATTTGATTCAATTAGCTTTGTAGAATGTATTTGACATTCATTTAATTAAAATAGCTTTGTTTGAATGTGTTTGACTTTCATTTGATTCAATTAGCTTTGTTTGAATGTGTTTGACTTTCATTTGATTCAATTAGCTTTGTAGAATGTATTTGACTTTTATTTTATTCAAATAGCTTTATTTGAATGTGTTTTTCAATTGATTCAATTAGCTTTGTAGAATGTATTTGACTGTCATTTGATTCAAATAGCTCTGTTTGAATGTGTTTGAATTTAATTTAATTCAATTTGCTTTATAGAATGCATTTCACTTTCATTTGATTAATATAGCTTTGTTTGAATGTATTTGACTTTCATTTAAATTAAATAGCTTTTTTTGAATGTGTTTGACTTTCATTTGATTTAAAAGGCTTTGTTTGAATGTGTTTGACTTTGATTTGATTCAATTAGCTTTGTAGAATGTATTTTACTTTTATTTGATTTAATTAGCTTTGTTTGAATTTATTTGACTCTCATTTGATTCAAATAGCTTTGTTTGAATGTGTTTGAATTTTATTTGATTCAATTAGCTTTATAGAATGTATTTGATTTTCATTTGATTAGAAATCTTTGTTTGAATGTGTTTGACTTTCATTTGATTCAATTAGCTTTGTCTGAATGTGTTTGACTTTCCTTTGATTCAATTAGCTTTGTAGAATGTATTTGACTTTCATTTGATTCAAATAGCTTTGTTTGAATGTGTTTGACATTCATTTGATTCAATTAGCTTTGTAGAATGTATTTGACTTTCATTTGATTAAAATAGCTTTGTTTGAATGTGCTTGACTTTCATTTGATTCAATTAGCTTTGTTTGAATGTGTTTGACTTTCATTTGATTCAATTAGCTTTGTTGAATGTAGTTGACTTTCATTTGATTCAAATAGCTTTGTTTGAATGCGTTTAACTTTCATTTGATTCAATTAGCTTTGTAGAATACATTTCACTTTCATTTAATTTAAACAACTTTGTTAGAATGTATTTGACTTTCATTTGATTCAAATAGCTTTGTTTGAATGTGTTTGACTTTCATTTCATTCACTTAGCTTTGTTGAATGTATTTGACTTTCATTTGATTCAAATAGCTTTGTTTGAATGTGTTTGACTTTCATTTGATTCCATCAACTTTGTAGAATATCTTTGACTTTCAATTGATTCAAATAGCTTTGTTTGAATGTGTTTGACTTTCATTTGATTCAATTAGCTTTGTAGAATGTATTTGACTTTCATTTGATTCAAATAGCTTTGTTTGAATGTGTTTGACTTTCATTTGATTCAATTAGCTTTAAAGAATGTATTTGACTTTCATTTGAGTCAAATAACTTTGTTTGACTGTGTTTGACTTTCATTTGTTTCAGTTTGCTTTGTAGAATGTATTTGACTTTCATTTGCTTCAAATAGCTTTGTTTGAATGTGTTTGACTTTCATTTGATTCAATTAGCTTTGTAGAATGTATTTGACATTCATTTAATTAAAATAGCTTTGTTTGAATGTGTTTGACTTTCATTTGATTCAATTAGCTTTGTTTGAATGTGTTTGACTTTCATTTGATTCAATTAGCTTTGTAGAATGTATTTGACTTTTATTTTATTCAAATAGCTTTATTTGAATGTGTTTTTCAATTGATTCAATTAGCTTTGTAGAATGTATTTGACTGTCATTTGATTCAAATAGCTCTGTTTGAATGTGTTTGAATTTAATTTAATTCAATTTGCTTTATAGAATGCATTTCACTTTCATTTGATTAATATAGCTTTGTTTGAATGTATTTGACTTTCATTTAAATTAAATAGCTTTTTTTGAATGTGTTTGACTTTCATTTGATTTAAAAGGCTTTGTTTGAATGTGTTTGACTTTGATTTGATTCAATTAGCTTTGTAGAATGTATTTTACTTTTATTTGATTTAATTAGCTTTGTTTGAATTTATTTGACTCTCATTTGATTCAAATAGCTTTGTTTGAATGTGTTTGAATTTTATTTGATTCAATTAGCTTTGTAGAATGTATTTGATTTTCATTTGATTAGAAATCTTTGTTTGAATGTGTTTGACTTTCATTTGATTCAATTAGCTTTGTCTGAATGTGTTTGACTTTCCTTTGATTCAATTAGCTTTGTAGAATGTATTTGACTTTCATTTGATTCAAATAGCTTTGTTTGAATGTGTTTGACATTCATTTGATTCAATTAGCTTTGTAGAATGTATTTGACTTTCATTTGATTAAAATAGCTTTGTTTGAATGTGCTTGACTTTCATTTGATTCAATTAGCTTTGTTTGAATGTGTTTGACTTTCATTTGATTCAATTAGCTTTGTTGAATGTAGTTGACTTTCATTTGATTCAAATAGCTTTGTTTGAATGCGTTTAACTTTCATTTGATTCAATTAGCTTTGTAGAATACATTTCACTTTCATTTAATTTAAACAACTTTGTTTGAATGTGTTTGACTTCCATTTGACTCAAATAGCTTTATATGATTGTGTTTGACTTACATTTGATACAATTAGCTTTGTAGAACGTATTTGACTTTCATTTGATTCAAATAGCTTTGTTTGAATGTGTTTGACTTTCATTTGATTCCATCAACTTTGTAGAATATCTTTGACTTTCAATTGATTCAAATAGCTTTGTTTGAATGTGTTTGACTTTCATTTGATTCAATTAGCTTTGTAGAATGTATTTGACTTTCATTTGATTCAAATAGCTTTGTTTGAATGTGTTTGACTTTCATTTGATTCAATTAGCTTTAAAGAATGTATTTGACTTTCATTTGAGTCAAATAACTTTGTTTGACTGTGTTTGACTTTCATTTGTTTCAGTTTGCTTTGTAAAATGTATTTGACTTTCATTTGCTTCAAATAGCTTTGTTTGAATGTGTTTGACTTTCATTTGATTCAATTAGCTTTGTAGAATGTATTTGACATTCATTTAATTAAAATAGCTTTGTTTGAATGTGTTTGACTTTCATTTGATTCAATTAGCTTTGTTTGAATGTGTTTGACTTTCATTTGATTCAATTAGCTTTGTAGAATGTATTTGACTTTTATTTTATTCAAATAGCTTTGTTTGAATGTGTTTTTCAATTGATTCAATTAGCTTTGTAGAATGTATTTGACTGTCATTTGATTCAAATAGCTCTGTTTGAATGTGTTTGAATTTCATTTAATTCAATTTGCTTTATAGAATGCATTTCACTTTCATTTGATTAATATAGCTTTGTTTGAATGTATTTGACTTTCATTTAAATTAAATATCTTTTTTTTAATGTGTTTGACTTTCATTTGATTTAAAAGGCTTTGTTTGAATGTGTTTGACTTTCATTTGATTCAATTAGCTTTGTAGAATGTATTTTTCATTTATTTGATTTAATTAGCTTTGTTTGAATTTATTTGACTCTCATTTGATTCAAATAGCTTTGTTTGAATGTGTTTGAATTTTATTTGATTCAATTAGCTTTGTAGAATGTATTTGATTTTCATTTGATTAGAAATCTTTGTTTGACTGTGTTTGACTTTCATTTGATTCAATTAGCTTTGTCTGAATGTGTTTGACTTTCCTTTGATTCAATTAGCTTTGTAGAATGTATTTGACTTTCATTTGATTCAAATAGCTTTGTTTGAATGTGTTTGACTTTCATTTGATTCAATTAGCTTTGTAGAATGTATTTGACTTTCATTTGATTAAAATAGCTTTGTTTGAATGTGCTTGACTTTCATTTGATTCATTTAGCTTTGTTTGAATGTGTTTGACTTTCATTTGATTCAATTAGCTTTGTTGAATGTAGTTGACTTTCATTTGATTCAAATAGCTTTGTTTGAATGCGTTTAACTTTCATTTGATTCAATTAGCTTTGTAGAATACATTTCACTTTCATTTAATTTAAATAACTTTGTTTGAATGTGTTTGACTTTCATTTGACTCAAATAGCTTTATATGATTGCGTTTGACTTACATTTGATACAATTAGCTTTGTAGAACGTATTTGACTTTCATTTGATTCAAATAGCTTTGTTTGAATGTGTTTGACTTTCATTTGATTCCATCAGCTTTGTAGAATATCTTTGACTTTCAATTGATTCAAATAGCTTTGTTTGAATGTGTTTGACTTTCATTTGATTCAATTAGCTTTGTAGAATGTATTTGACTGTCATTTGATTTAAATAGCTCTGTTTGAATGTGTTTGAATTTCATTTAATTCAATTTGCTTTGTAGAATGCATTTCACTTTCATATGATTAATATAGCTTTGTTTGAATGTATTTGACTTTCATTTAAATTAAATAGCTTTTTTTCAATGTGTTTGACTTTCATTTGATTTAAAAGGCTTTGTTTGAATGTGTTTGACTTTCATTTGATTCAATTAGCTTTGTAGAATGTATTTTACTTTTATTTGATTTAATTAGCTTTGTTTGAATTTATTTGACTCTCATTTGATTCAAATAGCTTTGTTTGAGTGTGTTTGAATTTCATTTGATTCAATTACCTTTGTAGAATGTCTTTGATTTTCATTTGATTCGAAATCTTTGTTTGAATGTGTTTGACTTTCATTTGTGTCAATTAGCTATGTAGAATGTATTTGATTTTCATTTGATTCAAATAGCTTTGTTTCAATGTGTTTGACTTTCAATTGATTCAATTGGCTTTGTAGAATGTATTTGACTGTCATTTGATTCAAATAACTTTATTTGAATGTGTTTGAATTTCATTTAATTCAATTAGCTTTGTAGAATGCATTTTTACTTTCATTTGATTTATATAGCTTTGTTTGAATGTATTTGACTTTCATTTAAATTAAAATGCTCTTTTTGAATGTGTTTGACTTTCATTTGATTTAAAAGGCTTTGTTTGAATGTGTTTGACTTTCATTTGATTCAATTAGCTTTGTAGAATGTATTTTACTTTTATTTGATTTAATTAGCTTTGTTTGAATTTATTTGACTCTCATTTGATTCAAATAGCTTTGTTTGAATGTGTTTGAATTTCATTTGATTCAATTAGCTTTGTAGAATGTATTTGATTTCATTTGATTCGAAATCTTTGTTTGAATGTGTTTGAATTTCATTTGATTCAATTAGCTTTGTAGAATGTATTTGATTTTCATTTTATTCGAAATGTTTGTTTGAATGTGTTTGACATTCATTTGATTCAATTAGCTTTGTTTGAATGTGTTTGACTTTCATTTGATTCAATTTGCTTTGTTTGAATGTGTTTGACTTTCATTTCATTCACTTAGCTTTGTTGAATGTATTTGACTTTCATTTGATTCAAATAGCTTTGTTTGAATGTGTTTGACTTTCATTTGATTCAATTAGCTTTGTAGAATGTATTTGACATTCATTTAATTAAAATAGCTTTGTTTAAATGTGTTTGACTTTCATTTGATTCAATTAGCTTTGTTTGAATGTGTTTGACTTTCATTTGTTTCAATTAGCTTTGTAGAACGTATTTGATTTTCATTTGATTCAAATAGCTTTGTTTGAATGTGTTTGACTTTCAATTAATCCAATTAGCTTTGTAGAATGTATTTGACTATCATTTGATTCAAATAGCTTTATTTGAATGTGTTTGAATTTCATTTTATTCAATTAGCTTTGTAGATTGATTTATATAGCTTTGTTTGAATGTGTTTGACTTTCATTTAAATTAAAAAGCTTTTTATGAATGTGTTTGACTTTCATTTGATTTAAAAGGCTTTGTTTGAATGTGTTTGACTTTCATTTGATTCAATTAGCTTTGTAGAATGTATAGTACTTTCATTTGATTCAAATAGCTTTGTTTGAATGTGTTTGACTTTCAATTGATTCAATTAGCTTTGTAGAATGTATTTGACTGTCATTTGATTCAAATAGCTTTGTTTGAATGTGTTTGAATTTCATTTGATTCAATTAGCTTTAAAGAATGTATTTGACTTTCATTTGAGTCAAATAACTTTGTTTGACTGTGTTTGACTTTCATTTGTTTCAGTTTGCTTTGTAAAATGTATTTGACTTTCATTTGCTTCAAATAGCTTTGTTTGAATGTGTTTGACTTTCATTTGATTCAATTAGCTTTGTAGAATGTATTTGACATTCATTTAATTAAAATAGCTTTGTTTGAATGTGTTTGACTTTCATTTGATTCAATTAGCTTTGTTTGAATGTGTTTGACTTTCATTTGATTCAATTAGCTTTGTAGAATGTATTTGACTTTTATTTTATTCAAATAGCTTTGTTTGAATGTGTTTTTCAATTGATTCAATTAGCTTTGTAGAATGTATTTGACTGTCATTTGATTCAAATAGCTCTGTTTGAATGTGTTTGAATTTCATTTAATTCAATTTGCTTTATAGAATGCATTTCACTTTCATTTGATTAATATAGCTTTGTTTGAATGTATTTGACTTTCATTTAAATTAAATATCTTTTTTTTAATGTGTTTGACTTTCATTTGATTTAAAAGGCTTTGTTTGAATGTGTTTGACTTTCATTTGATTCAATTAGCTTTGTAGAATGTATTTTTCATTTATTTGATTTAATTAGCTTTGTTTGAATTTATTTGACTCTCATTTGATTCAAATAGCTTTGTTTGAATGTGTTTGAATTTTATTTGATTCAATTAGCTTTGTAGAATGTATTTGATTTTCATTTGATTAGAAATCTTTGTTTGACTGTGTTTGACTTTCATTTGATTCAATTAGCTTTGTTTGAATGTGTTTGACTTTCATTTGATTCAATTAGCTTTGTAGAATGTATTTGACTCTCATTTGATTTAAATAGCTTTGTTTGAATGCGTTTAACTTTCATTTGATTCAATTAGCATTGTAGAATACATTTCACTTTTATTTTATTTAAACAACTTTGTTTGAATGTGTTTGACTTTCATTTGACTCAAATAGCTTTATTTGATTGCGTTTGACTTTCATTTGATACAATTAGCTTTGTAGAACTTATTTGACTTTCATTTGATTCAAATAGCTTTGTTTGAATGTGTTTGACATTCATTTGATTCTATCAGCTTTGTAGAATATCTTTGACTTTCAATTGATTCAAATAGCTTTGTTTGAATGTGTTTGACTTTCATTTGATTCAATTAGATTTGTAGAATATATTTGACTTTCATTTGATTCAAATAGCTTTGTTTAAATGTGTTTGACTTTCATTTGATTCAATTCACTTTGTAGAATGTAATTGACTTTCATTTGATTAATATAGCTTTGTTTGAATGTGTTTGACTTTCATTTGATTCAATTTGCTTTGTTTGAATGTGTTTGACTTTCATTTCATTCACTTAGCTTTGTTGAATGTATTTGACTTTCATTTGATTCAAATAGCTTTGTTTGAATGTGTTTGACTTTCATTTGATTCAATTAGCTTTGTAGAATGTATTTGACATTCATTTAATTAAAATAGCTTTGTTTAAATGTGTTTGACTTTCATTTGATTCAATTAGCTTTGTTTGAATGTGTTTGACTTTCATTTGTTTCAATTAGCTTTGTAGAACGTATTTGATTTTCATTTGATTCAAATAGCTTTGTTTGAATGTGTTTGACTTTCAATTGATCCAATTAGCTTTGTAGAATGTATTTGACTATCATTTGATTCAAATAGCTTTATTTGAATGTGTTTGAATTTCATTTTATTCAATTAGCTTTGTAGATTGATTTATATAGCTTTGTTTGAATGTGTTTGACTTTCATTTAAATTAAAAAGCTTTTTATGAATGTGTTTGACTTTCATTTGATTTAAAAGGCTTTGTTTGAATGTGTTTGACTTTCATTTGATTCAATTAGCTTTGTAGAATGTATAGTACTTTCATTTGATTCAAATAGCTTTGTTTGAATGTGTTTGACTTTCAATTGATTCAATTAGCTTTGTAGAATGTATTTGACTGTCATTTGATTCAAATAGCTTTGTTTGAATGTGTTTGAATTTCATTTAATTACTTCGTTTTGTAGAAGGCATTTCACTTTCATTTGATTTATATAGCTTTGTTTGAATGTGTTTGACTTTCATTTAAATTAAAAAGCTTTTTTTGAATGTGTTTGACTTTCATTTGATTTAAAAAGACTTTGTTTGAATGTGTTTGACTTTCATTTGATTCAATTAGCTTTGTAGAATATATTTTACTTTTATTTTATTTAATTAGCTTTGTTTGAATTTATTTGACTCTGATTTGATTCAAATAGCTTTGTTTGAATGTGTTTGACTTTCATTTGATTCAATTAGCTTTGTAGAATGTATTTGACATTCATTTAATTAAAAAAGCTTTGTTTGAATGTGTTTGACTTTCATTTGATTCAATTAGCTTTGTTTGAATGTGTTTGACTTTCATTTGTTTCAATTAGCTTTGTAGAATGTATTTGATTTTCATTTGATTCAAATAGCTTTGTTTGAATGTTTTTGACTTTCAATTGATCGAATTAGCTTTGTAGAATGTATTTGACTGTCATTTGATTCAAATAGCTTAATTTGAATGTGTTTGAATTTCATTTAATTCAATTAGCTTTGTAGAATGCATTTTTACTTTCATTTGATTTATATAGCTTTGTTTGAATGTATTTGAATTTCATTTAAATTAAAAAGCTCTTTTTGAATGTGTTTGACTTTCATTTGATTTAAAAGGCTTTGTTTGAATGTGTTTCACTTTCATTTGATTCAATTAGCTTTGTAGAATGTATTTTATTTTTATTTGATTTAATTAGCTTTGTTTGAATTTATTTGACTCTCATTTGATTCAAATAGCTTTGTTTGAATGTGTTTAAATTTCATTTGATTCAATTAGCTTTGTAGAATGTATTTGATTTCATTTGATTTGAAATCTTTATTTGAATGTGTTTGACATTCATTTGATTCAATTAGCTTTGTTTGAATGTGTTTGACTTTCATTTGATTCAATTTGCTTTGTTTGAATGTGTTTGACTTTCATTTGATTCACTTAGCTTTGTTGAATGTATTTGACTTTCATTTGATTCAAATAGCTTTGTTTGAATGTGTTTGACTTTCATTTGATTCAATTAGCTTTGTAGAATGTATTTGACATTCATTTAATTAAAAAAGCTTTGTTTGAATGTGTTTGACTTTCATTTGATTCAATTAGCTTTGTTTGAATGTGTTTGACTTTCATTTGTTTCAATTAGCTTTGTAGAATGTATTTGATTTTCATTTGATTCAAATAGCTTTGTTTGAATGTGTTTGACTTTCAATTGATTCAATTAGCTTTGTAGAATGTATTTGACTGTCATTTGATTCAAATAGCTTTATTCGAATGTGTTTGAATTTCATTTAATTCAATTAGCTTTGTAGAATGCATTTCACTTTCATTTGATTTATATAGCTTTGTTTGAATGTGTTTGACTTTCATTTAAATTAAAAAGCTTTTTTTGAATGTGTTTGACTTTCATTTGATTTAAAAGGCTTTGTTTGAATGTGTTTGACTTTCATTTGATTCAATTAGCTTTGTAGAATGTATTTTACTTTCATTTGATTCAAATAGCTTTGTTTGAATGTGTTTGACTTTCAATTGATTCAATTAGCTTTGTAGAATGTATTTGACTGTCAGTT
Source organism: Chenopodium quinoa (assembly GCF_001683475.1). NCBI lineage: Eukaryota > Viridiplantae > Streptophyta > Magnoliopsida > Caryophyllales > Amaranthaceae > Chenopodium > Chenopodium quinoa. The sequence goes on from NW_018744243.1 coordinate 15,492, forward strand.
GATTCAAATAGCTTTATTTGAATGTGTTTGAATTTCATTTAATTCAATTTGCTTTATAGAATGCATTTCATTTCATTTGATTAATATAGCTTTGTTTGAATGTATTTGACTTTCATTTAAATTAAATAGCTTTTTTTTAATGTGTTTGACTTTCATTTGATTTAAAAGGCTTTGTTTGAATGTGTTTGACTTTCATTTGATTCTATTAGCTTTGTAGAATGTATTTTACTTTTATTTGATTTAATTAGCTTTGTTTGAATTTATTTGACTCTCATTTTATTCAAATAGCTTTGTTTGAATGTGTTTGACTTTCATTTGATTTCATTAGCTTTGTAGAATGTATTTGACTTTCATTTGATTCAAATAGCTTTGTTTGAATGTGTTTGACTTTCAATTCATTCAATTAGCTTTGTAGAATGTATTTGACTGTCATTTGATTCAAATAGCTCTGTTTGAATGTGTTTGAATTTCATTTAATTCAATTTGCTTTGTTTGAATGTGTTTGACTTTCATTTGATTCAATTTGCTTTGTTTGAATGTGTTTGACTTTCATTTGACTTCCTTAGCTTTGTTGAATGTATTTGACTTTCATTTGATTCAAATAGCTTTGTTTGAATGTGTTTGACTTTCATTTGTTTCAATTAGCTTTGTAGAATGTATTTGATTTTCATTTGATTCATATAGCTTTGTTTGAATGTGTTTGACTTTCAATTGATTCAATTAGCTTTGAAGAATGTATTTGACTGTCATTTGATTCAAATAGCTTAATTTAAATGTGTTTGAATTTCATTTAATTCAATTAGCTTTGTAGAATGCATTTTTACTTTCATTTGATTTATATAGCTTTGTTTGAATGTGTTTGACTTTCATTTAAATTAAAAAGCTTTTTTTGAATGTGTTTGACTTTCATTTGATTTAAAAAGACTTTGTTTGAATGTGTTTGACTTTCATTTGATTCAATTAGCTTTGTAGAATGTATTTTACTTTTATTTTATTTAATTAGCTTTGTTTGAATTTATTTGACTCTGATTTGATTCAAATAGCTTTGTTTGAATGTGTTTGACTTTCATTTGATTCAATTAGCTTTGTAGAATGTATTTGACATTCATTTAATTAAAATAGCTTTGTTTGAATGTGTTTGACTTTCATTTGATTCAATTAGCTTTGTTTGAATGTGTTTGACTTTCATTTGTTTCAATTAGCTTTGTAGAATGTATTTGATTTTCATTTGATTCAAATAGCTTTGTTTGAATGTGTTTGACCTTCAATTGATTCAATTAGCTTTGTAGAATGTATTTGACTGTCGTTTGATTTAAATAGCTTAATTTGAATGTGTTTGAATTTCATTTAATTCAATTAGCTTTGTAGAATGCATTTTTACTTTCATTTGATTTATATAGCTTTGTTCGAATGTATTTGACTTTCATTTAAATTAAAAAGCTCGTTTTGAATGTGTTTGACTTTCATTTGATTTAAAAGGCTTTGTTTGAATGTGTTTGACTTTCATTTGATTTAATTAGCTTTGTAGAATGTATTTTACTTTTATTTGATTTAATTAGCTTTGTTTGAATTTATTTGACTCTCATTTGATTCAAATAGCTTTGTTTGAATGTGTTTGAATTTCATTTGATTCAATTAGCTTTGTAGAATGTATTTGATTTCATTTGATTCGAAATCTTTGTTTGAATGTGTTTGACATTCATTTGATTCAATTAGCTTTGTTTGAATGTGTTTGACTTTCATTTGATTCAATTTGCTTTGTTTGAATGTGTATGACTTTCATTTCATTCACTTAGCTTTGTTGAATGTATTTGACTTTCATTTGATTCAAATAGCTTTGTTTGAATGTGTTTGACTTTCATTTGATTCAATTAGCTTTGTAGAATGTATTTGACATTCATTTAATTAAAATAGCTTTGTTTAAATGTGTTTGACTTTCATTTGATTCAATTAGCTTTGTTTGAATGTGTTTGACTTTCATTTGTTTCAATTAGCTTTGTAGAACGTATTTGATTTTCATTTGATTCAAATAGCTTTGTTTGAATGTGTTTGACTTTCAATTGATTCAATTAGCTTTGTAGAATGTATTTGACTGTCATTTGATTCAAATAGCTTTATTTGAATGTGTTTGAATTTCATTTTATTCAATTAGCTTTGTAGAATGCATTTCACTTTCATTTGATTTATATAGCTTTGTTTGAATGTGTTTGACTTTCATTTCAATTAAAAAGCTTTTTATGAATGTGTTTGACTTTCATTTGATTTAAAAGGCTTTGTTTGAATGTGTTTGACTTTCATTTGATTCAATTAGCTTTGTAGAATGTATAGTACTTTCATTTGATTCAAATAGCTTTGTTTGAATGTGTTTGACTTTCAATTGATTCAATTAGCTTTGTAGAATGTATTTGACTGTCATTTGATTCAAATAGCTTTATTTGAATGTGTTTGAATTTCATTTAATTACTTCGTTTTGTAGAAGGCATTTCACTTTCATTTGATTTATATAGCTTTGTTTGAATGTGTTTGACTTTCATTTAAATTAAAAAGCTTTTTTTGAATGTGTTTGACTTTCATTTGATTTAAAAAGACTTTGTTTGAATGTTTTTGACTTTCATTTGATTCAATTAGCTCTGTAGAATATATATTACTTTTATTTTATTTAATTAGCTTTGTTTGAATTTATTTGACTCTGATTTGATTCAAATAGCTTTGTTTGAATGTGTTTGACTTTCATTTGATTCAATTAGCTTTGTAGAATGTATTTGACATTCATTTAATTAAAAAAGCTTTGTTTGAATGTGTTTGACTTTCATTTGATTCAATTAGCTTTGTTTGAATGTGTTTGACTTTCATTTGTTTCAATTAGCTTTGTAGAATGTATTTGATTTTCATTTGATTCAAATAGCTTTGTTTGAATGTGTTTGACTTTCAATTGATCGAATTAGCTTTGTAGAATGTATTTGACTGTCATTTGATTCAAATTGCTTTATTTGAATGTGTTTGAATTTCATTTAATTACTTCGTTTTGTAGAAGGCATTTCACTTTCATTTGATTTATATAGATTTGTTTGAATGTGTTTGACTTTCATTTAAATTAAAAAGCTTTTTTTGAATGTGTTTGACTTTCATTTGATTTAAAAGGCTTTGTTTGAATGAGTTTGACTTTCATTTGATTCAATTAGCTTTGTAGAATGTATAGTACTTTCATTTCATTCAAATAGCTTTGTTTGAATGTGTTTGACTTTCAATTGATTCAATTAGCTTTGTAGAATGTATTTGACTGTCATTTGATTCAAATAGCTTTATTTGAATGTGTTTGAATTTCATTTAATTACTTCGTTTTGTAGAAGGCATTTCACTTTCATTTGATTTATATAGCTTTGTTTGAATGTGTTTGACTTTCATTTAAATTAAAAAGCTTTTTTTGAATGTGTTTGACTTTCATTTGATTTAAAAAGACTTTGTTTGAATGTGTTTGACTTTCATTTGATTCAATTAGCTTTCTAGAATATATTTTACTTTTATTTTATTTATTTAGCTTTGTTTGAATTTATTTGACTCTGATTTGATTCAAATAGCTTTGTTTGAATGTGTTTGACTTTCATTTGATTCAATTAGCTTTGTAGAATGTATTTGACATTCATTTAATTAAAAAAGCTTTGTTTGAATGTGTTTGACTTTCATTTGATTCAATTAGCTTTGTTTGAATGTGTTTGACTTTCATTTGTTTCAATTAGCTTTGTAGAATGTATTTGATTTTCATTTGATTCAAATAGCTTTGTTTGAATGTGTTTGACTTTCAATTGATCGAATTAGCTTTGTAGAATGTATTTGACTGTCATTTGATTCAAATAGCTTAATTTGAATGTGTTTGAATTTCATTTAATTCAATTAGCTTTGTAGAATGCATTTTTACTTTCATTTGATTTATATAGCTTTGTTTGAATGTATGTGAATTTCATTTAAATTAAAAAGCTCTTTTTGAATGTGTTTGACTTTCATTTGATTTAAAAGGCTTTGTTTGAATGTGTTTGACTTTCATTTGATTCAATTAGCTTTGTAGAATGTATTTTATTTTTATTTTATTTAATTAGCTTTGTTTGAATTTATTTGACTCTCATTTGATTCAAATAGCTTTGTTTGAATGTGTTTGAATTTCATTTGATTCAATTAGCTTTGTAGGATGTATTTGATTTCATTTGATTCGAAATCTTTGTTTGAATGTGTTTGACATTCATTTGATTCAATTAGCTTTGTTTGAATGTGTTTGACTTTCATTTGATTCAATTTGCTTTGTTTGAATGTGTTTGACTTTCATTTGATTCACTTAACTTTGTTGAATGTATTTGACTTTCATTTGATTCAAATAGCTTTGTTTGAATGAGTTTGACTTTCATTTGATTCAATTAGCTTTGTAGAATGTATAGTACTTTCATTTCATTCAAATAGCTTTGTTTGAATGTGTTTGACTTTCAATTGATTCAATTAGCTTTGTAGAATGTATTTGACTGTCATTTGATTCAAATAGCTTTATTTGAATGTGTTTGAATTTCATTTAATTACTTCGTTTTGTAGAAGGCATTTCACTTTCATTTGATTTATATAGCTTTGTTTGAATGTGTTTGACTTTCATTTAAATTAAAAAGCTTTTTTTGAATGTGTTTGACTTTCATTTGATTTAAAAAGACTTTGTTTGAATGTGTTTGACTTTCATTTGATTCAATTAGCTTTCTAGAATATATTTTACTTTTATTTTATTTATTTAGCTTTGTTTGAATTTATTTGACTCTGATTTGATTCAAATAGCTTTGTTTGAATGTGTTTGACTTTCATTTGATTCAATTAGCTTTGTAGAATGTATTTGACATTCATTTAATTAAAAAAGCTTTGTTTGAATGTGTTTGACTTTCATTTGATTCAATTAGCTTTGTTTGAATGTGTTTGACTTTCATTTGTTTCAATTAGCTTTGTAGAATGTATTTGATTTTCATTTGATTCAAATAGCTTTGTTTGAATGTGTTTGACTTTCAATTGATCGAATTAGCTTTGTAGAATGTATTTGACTGTCATTTGATTCAAATAGCTTAATTTGAATGTGTTTGAATTTCATTTAATTCAATTAGCTTTGTAGAATGCATTTTTACTTTCATTTGATTTATATAGCTTTGTTTGAATGTATGTGAATTTCATTTAAATTAAAAAGCTCTTTTTGAATGTGTTTGACTTTCATTTGATTTAAAAGGCTTTGTTTGAATGTGTTTGACTTTCATTTGATTCAATTAGCTTTGTAGAATGTATTTTATTTTTATTTGATTTAATTAGCTTTGTTTGGATTTATTTGACTCTCATTTGATTCAAATAGCTTTGTTTGAATGTGTTTGAATTTCATTTGATTCAATTAGCTTTGTAGAATGTATTTGATTTCATTTGATTCGAAATCATTGTTTGAATGTGTTTGACATTCATTTGATTCAATTAGCTTTGTTTGAATGTGTTTGACTTTCATTTGATTCAATTTGCTTTGTTTGAATGTGTTTGACTTTCATTTGATTCACTTAGCTTTGTTGAATGTATTTGACTTTCATTTGATTCAAATAGCTTTGTTTGAATGTGTTTGACTTTCATTTGATTCAATTAGCTTTGTAGAATGTATTTGACATTCATTTAATTAAAATAGCTTTGTTTAAATGTGTTTGACTTTCATTTGATTCAATTAGCTTTGTTTGAATGTGTTTGACTTTCATTTGTTTCAATTAGCTTTGTAGAATGTATTTGATTTTCATTTGATTCAAATAGCTTTGTTTGAATGTGTTTGACTTTCAATTGATTCAATTAGCTTTGTAGAATGTATTTGACTGTCATTTGATTCAAATAGCTTTATTTGAATGTGTTTGAATTTCATTTAATTCAATTAGCTTTGTAGAATGCATTTCACTTTCATTTGATTTATATAGCTTTGTTTGAATGTGTTTGACTTTCATTTAAATTAAAAAGCTTTTTTTGAATGTGTTTGACTTTCATTTGATTTAAAAGGCTTTGTTTGAATGTGTTTGACTTTCATTTGATTCAATTAGCTTTGTAGAATGTATTTTACTTTCATTTGATTCAAATAGCTTTGTTTGAATGTGTTTGACTTTCAATTGATTCAATTAGCTTTGTAGAATGTATTTGACTGTCAGTTGATTCAAATAGCTTTATTTGACTGTGTTTGAATTTCATTTAATTCAATTTGCTTTATAGAATGCATTTCACTTTCATTTGATTAATATAGCTTGTTTGAATGTATTTGACTTTCATTTAAATTAAATAGCTTTTTTTAATGTGTTTGACTTTCATTTGATTTAAAAGGCTTTGTTTGAATGTGTTTGACTTTAATTTGATTCAATTAGCTTTGTAGAATGTATTTTACTTTTATTTGATTTAATTAGCTTTGTTTGAATTTATTTGACTCTCATTTGATTCAAATAGCTTTGTTTGAATGTGTTTGACTTTCACTTGATTTCATTAGCTTTGTAGAATGTATTTGACTTTCATTTGATTCAAATAGCTTTGTTTGAATGTGTTTGACTTTCAATTGATTCAATTAGCTTTGTAGAATGTATTTGACTGTCATTTGATTCAAATAGCTCTGTTTGAATGTGTTTGAATTTCATTTAATTCAATTTGCTTTGTTTGAATGTGTTTGACTTTCATTTGATTCAATTTGCTTTGTTTGAATGTGTTTGACTTCCATTTGACTTCCTTAGCTTTGTTGAATGTATTTGACTTTCATTTGATTCAAATAGCTTTGTTTGAATGTGTTTGACTTTCATTTGTTTCAATTAGCTTTGTAGAATGTATTTGATTTTCATTTGATTCATATAGCTTTGTTTGAATGTGTTTGACTTTCAATTGATTCAATTAGCTTTGTAGAATGTATTTGACTGTCATTTGATTCAAATAGCTTAATTTAAATGTGTTTGAATTTCATTTAATTCATTTAGCTTTGTAGAATGCATTTTTACTTTCATTTGATTTATATAGCTTTGTTTGAATGTGTTTGACTTTCATTTAAATTAAAAAGCTTTTTTTGAATGTGTTTGACTTTCATTTGATTTAAAAAGACTTTGTTTGAATGTGTTTGACTTTCATTTGATTCAATTAGCTTTGTAGAATGTATTTTACTTTTATTTTATTTAATTAGCTTTGTTTGAATTTATTTGACTCTGATTTGATTCAAATAGCTTTGGTAGAATGCATTTCACTTTCATTTGATTTATATAGCGTTGTTTGAATGTGTTTGACTTTCATTTAAATTAGAAAGCTTTTTTTGAATGTGTTTGACTTTCATTTGATTCAATTAGCTTTGTTTGAATGTGTTTGACTTTCATTTGTTTCAATTAGCTTTGTGGAATGTATTTGATTTTCATTTGATTCAAATAGCTTTGTTTGAATGTGTTTGACTTTCAATTGATTCAATTAGCTTTGTAGAATGTATTTGACTGTCATTTGATTTAAATAGCTTAATTTGAATGTGTTTGAATTTCATTTAATCCAATTAGCTTTATAGAATGCATTTCACTTTCATTTGATTAATATAGCTTTGTTTGAATGTATTTGACTTTCATTTAAATTAAATAGCTGTTTTTAAATGTGTTTGACTTTCATTTGATTTAAAAGGCTTTGTTTGAATGTGTTTGACTTTCATTTGATTCAATTAGCTTTGTAGAATGTATTTTACTTTTATTTGATTTAATTAACTTTGTTTGAATTTATTTGACTCTCATTTGATTCAAATAGCTTTGTTTGAATGTGTTTGACTTTCATTTGATTTCATTAGCTTTGTAGAATGTATTTGACTTTCATTTGATTCAAATAGCTTTGTTTGAATGTGTTTGACTTTCAATTTATTCAATTAGCTTTGTAGAATGTATTTGACTGTCATTTGATTCAAATAGCTCTGTTTGAATGTGTTTGAATTTCATTTAATTCAATTTGCTTTGTTTGAATGTGTTTGACTTTCATTTGATTCAATTTGCTTTGTTTGAATGTGTTTGACTTTCATTTGACTTCCTTAGCTTTGTTGAATGTATTTGACTTTCATTTGATTCAAATAGCTTTGTTTGAATGTGTTTGACTTTCATTTGTTTCAATTAGCTTTGTAGAATGTATTTGATTTTCATTTGATTCATATAGCTTTGTTTAAATGTGTTTGACTTTCAATTGATTCAATTAGCTTTGTAAAATGTATTTGACTGTCATTTGATTCAAATAGCTTAATTTAAATGTGTTTGAATTTCATTTAATTCAATTAGCTTTGTAGAATGCATTTTTACTTTCATTTGATTTATATAGCTTTGTTTGAATGTGTTTGACTTTCATTTAAATTAAAAAGCTTTTTTTTGAATGTGTTTGACTTTCATTTGATTTAAAAAGACTTTGTTTGAATGTGTTTGACTTTCATTTGATTCAATTAGCTTTGTAGAATGTATTTTACTTTTATTTTATTTAATTAGCTTTGTTTGAATTTATTTGACTCTGATTTTGATTCAAATAGCTTTGTTTGAATGTGTTTGACTTTCATTTGATTCAATTAGCTTTGTAGAATGTATTTGACATTCATTTAATTAAAATAGCTTTGTTTGAATGTGTTTGACTTTCATTTGATTCAATTAGCTTTGTTTGAATGTGTTTAACTTTCATTTGGTTCAATTAAATTTGTAGAATGTATTTGATTTTCATTTGATTCAAATAGCTTTGTTTGAATGTGTTTGACTTTCAATTGATTCAATTAGCTTGGTAGAATGTATTTGACTGTCATTTGATTTAAATAGCTTAATTTGAATGTGTTTGAATTTCATTTAATTCAATTAGCTTTGTAGAATGCATTTTTACTTTCATTTGATTTATATAGCTTTGTTCGAATGTATTTGACTTTCATTTAAATTAAAAAGCTCTTTTTTGAATGTGTTTGACTTTCATTTGATTTAAAAGGCTTTGTTTGAATGTGTTTGACTTTCATTTGATTCAATTAGCTTTGTAGAATGTATTTTACTTTTATTTGATTTAATTAGCTTTGTTTGAATTTATTTGACTCTCATTTGATTCAAATAGCTTTGTTTGAATGTGTTTGAATTTCATTTGATTCAATTAGCTTTGTAGAATGTATTTGATTTCATTTGATTCGAAATCTTTGTTTGAATGTGTTTGACATTCATTTGATTCAATTAGCTTTGTTTGAATGTGTTTGACTTTCATTTGATTCAATTTGCTTTGTTTGAATGTGTTTGACTTTCATTTGATTCACTTAGCTTTGTTGAATGTATTTGACTTTCATTTGATTCAAATAGCTTTGTTTGAATGTGTTTGACTTTCATTTGATTCAATTAGCTTTGTAGAATGTATTTGATTTCATTTGATTCGAAGTCTTTGTTTGAATGTGTTTGACATTCATTTGATTCAATTAGCTTTGTTTGAATGTGTTTGACTTTCATTTGATTCAATTTGCTTTGTTTGAATGTGTTTGACTTTCATTTCATTCACTTAGCTTTGTTGAATGTATTTGACTTTCATTTGATTCAAATAGCTTTGTTTGAATGTGTTTGACTTTCATTTGATTCAATTAGATTTGTAGAATGTATTTGACATTCATTTAATTAAAAAAGCTTTGTTTGAATGTGTTTGACTTTCATTTGATTCAATTAGCTTTGTTTGAATGTGTTTGACTTTCATTTGTTTCAATTAGCTTTGTAGAATGTATTTGATTTTCATTTGATTCAAACAGCTTTGTTTGAATGTGTTTGACTTTCAATTGATCGAATTAGCTTTGTAGAATGTATTTGACTGTCATTTGATTCAAATAGCGTAATTTGAATGTGTTTGAATTTCATTTAATTCAATTAGCTTTGTAGAATGCATTTTTCTTTCATTTGATTTACATAGCTTTGTTTGAATGTATTTGAATTTCATTTAAATTAAAAAGCTCTTTTTGAATGTGTTTGACTTTCATTTGATTAAAAAGGCTTTGTTTGAATGTGTTTGACTTTCATTTGATTCAATTAGCTTTGTAGAATGTATTTTATTTTTATTTTATTTAATTAGCTTTGTTTGAATTTATTTGACTCTCATTTGATTCAAATAGCTTTGTTTGAATGTGTTTGAATTTCATTTGATTCAATTAGCTTTGTAGGATGTATTTGATTTCATTTGATTCGAAATCTTTGTTTGAATGTGTTTGACATTCATTTGATTCAATTAGCTTTGTTTGAATGTGTTTGACTTTCATTTGATTCAATTTGCTTTGTTTGAATGTGTTTGACTTTCATTTGATTCACTTAACTTTGTTGAATGTATTTGACTTTCATTTGATTCAAATAGCTTTGTTTGAATGTGTTTGACTTTCATTTGATTCAATTAGCTTTGTAGAATGTACTTGACTTTGATTTGATTCAAATAGCTTTATTTGAATATGTTTGAATTTCATTTAATTCAATTAGCTTTGTAGAATGCATTTCACTTTCATTTGATTTATATAGCTTTGTTTGAATGTGTTTGACTTTCATTTAAATTAAAAAGCTTTTTTTGAATGTGTTTGACTTTCATTTGATTTAAAAGGCTTTGTTTGAATGTGTTTGACTTTCATTTGATTCAAATAGCTTTGTTTGACTGTGTTTGACTTTCAATTGATTCAATTAGCTTTGTAGAATGTATTTGACTGTCAGTTGATTCAAATAGCTTTATTTGAATGTGTTTGAATTTCATTTAATTCAATTTGCTTTATAGAATGCATTTCACTTTCATTTGATTAATATAGCTTTGTTTGAATGTATTTGACTTTCATTTAAATTAAATAGCTTTTTTTAAATGTGTTTGAATTTCATTTGATTTAAAAGGCTTTGTTTGAATGTGTTTGACTTTCATTTGATTCAATTAGCTTTGTAGAATGTATTTTACTTTTATTTGATTTAATTAACTTTGTTTGAATTTATTTGACTCTCATTTGATTCAAATAGCTTTGTTTGAATGTGTTTGACTTTCATTTGATTTCTAGCTTTGTAGAATGTATTTGACTTTCATTTGATTCAAATAGCTTTGTTTGAATGTGTTTGACTTTCAATTTATTCAATTAGCTTTGTAGAATGTATTTGACTGTCATTTGATTCAAATAGCTCTGTTTGAATGTGTTTGAATTTCATTTAATTCAATTTGCTTTGTTTGAATGTGTTTGACTTTCATTTGATTCAATTTGCTTTGTTTGAATGTGTTTGACTTTCATTTGACTTCCTTAGCTTTGTTGAATGTATTTGACTTTCATTTGATTCAAATAGCTTTGTTTGAATGTGTTTGACTTTCATTTGTTTCAATTAGCTTTGTAGAATGTATTTGATTTTCATTTGATTCATATAGCTTTGTTTGAATGTGTTTGACTTTCAATTGATTCAATTAGCTTTGTAGAATGTATTTGACTGTCATTTGATTCAAATAGCTTAATTTAAATGTGTTTGAATTTCATTTAATTCAATTAGCTTTGTAGAATGCATTTTTACTTTCATTTGATTTATATAGCTTTGTTTGAATGTGTTTGACTTTCATTTAAATTAAAAAGCTTTTTTTGAATGTGTTTGACTTTCATTTGATTTAAAAAGACTTTGTTTGAATGTGTTTGACTTTCATTTGATTCTATTAGCTTTGTAGAATGTATTTTACTTTTATTTTATTTAATTAGCTTTGTTTGAATTTATTTGACTCTGATTTGATTCAAATAGCTTTGTTTGAATGTGTTTGACTTTCATTTGATTCAATTAGCTTTGTAGAATGTATTTGACATTCATTTAATTAAAATAGCTTTGTTTGAATGTGTTTGACTTTCATTTGATTCAATTAGCTTTGTTTGAATGTGTTTGACTTTCATTTGTTTCAATTAGCTTTGTAGAATGTATTTGATTTTCATTTGATTCAAATAGCTTTGTTTGAATGTGTTTGACTTTTAATTGATTCAATTAGCTTTGTAGAATGTATTTGACTGTCATTTGATTTAAATAGCTTAATTTGAATGTGTTTGAATTTCATTTAATTCAATTAGCTTTGTAGAATGCATTTTTACTTTCATTTGATTTATATAGCTTTGTTCGAATGTATTTGACTTTCATTTAAATTAAAAAGCTCTTTTTGAATGTGTTTGACTTTCATTTGATTTAAAAGGCTTTGTTTGAATGTGTTTGACTTTCATTTGATTCAATTAGCTTTGTAGAATGTATTTTACTTTTATTTGATTTAATTAGCTTTGTTTGAATTTATTTGACTCTCATTTGATTCAAATAGCTTTGGTTGAATGTGTTTGAATTTCATTTGATTCAATTAGCTTTGTAGAATGTATTTGATTTTACTTTGATTCGAAATCTTTGTTTGAATGTGTTTGACTTTCATTTGATTCAATTAGCTTTGTTTGAATGTGTTTGACTTTCATTTGATTCAATTTGCTTTGTTTGAATGTGTTTGACTTTCATTTGATTCACTTAGCTTTGTTGACTGTATTTGACTTTCATTTGATTCAAATAGCTTTGTTTGGATGTGTTTGACTTTCATTTGATTTAAATAGCTTAATTTGAATGTGTTTGAATTTCATTTAATTCAATTAGCTTTGTAGAATGCATTTTTACTTTCATTTGATTTATATAGCTTTGTTCGAATGTATTTGACTTTCATTTAAATTAAAAAGCTCTTTTTGAATGTGTTTGACTTTCATTTGATTTAAAAGGCTTTGTTTGAATGTGTTTGACTTTCATTTGATTCAATTAGCTTTGTAGAATGTATTTTACTTTTATTTGATTTAATTAGCTTTGTTTGAATTTATTTGACTCTCATTTGATTCAAATAGCTTCGTTTGAATGTGTTTGAATTTCATTTGATTCAATTAGCTTTGTAGAATGTATTTGATTTTACTTTGATTCGAAATCTTTGTTTGAATGTGTTTGACTTTCATTTGATTCAATTAGCTTTGTTTGAATGTGTTTGACTTTCATTTGATTCAATTTGCTTTGTTTGAATGTGTTTGACTTTCATTTGATTCACTTAGCTTTGTTGACTGTATTTGACTTTCATTTGATTCAAATAGCTTTGTTTGGATGTGTTTGACTTTCATTTGATTCAATTAGCTTTGTAGAATGTATTTCACATTCATTTAATTAAAATAGCTTTGTTTGAATGTGCTTGACTTTCATTTGATTCAATTACCTTTGTTTGAATGTGTTTGACTTTCATTTGTTTCAATTAGCTTTGTAGAATGTATTTGATTTTCATTTGATTCAAATAGCTTTGTTTGAATGTGTTTGAATTTCAATTGATTCAATTAGCTTTGTAGAATGTATTTGACTGTCATGTGATTCAAATAGCTTTATTTGAATGTGTTTGAATTTCATTTAATTCAATTAGCTTTGTAGAATGCATTTTCACTTTCATTTGATTTATATAGCTTTGTTTGAATGTGTTTGACTTTCATTTAAATTAAAAAGCTTTTTTTGAATGTGTTTGACTTTCATTTGATTTAAAAGGCTTTGTTTGAATGTGTTTGACTTTCATTTGATTCAATTAGCTTTGTAGAATGTATAATACTTTCATTTGATTCAAATAGCTTTGTTTGAATGTGTTTGACTTTCAATTGATTCAATTAGCTTTGTAGAATGTATTTGACTGTCATTTGATTCAAATAGCTTTATTTGAATGTGTTTGAATTTCATTTAATTTAATTCGTTTTGTAGAATGCATTTCACTTTCATTTGATTTATATAGCTTTGTTTGAATGTGTTTGACTTTCATTTAAATTAAAAAGCTTTTTTTTGAATGTGTTTGACTTTCATTTGATTTAAAAAGACTTTGTTTGAATGTGTTTGACTTTCATTTGATTCAATTAGCTTTGTAGAATGTATTTTACTTTTATTTTATTTAATTAACTTTGTTTGAATTTATTTGACTCTGATTTGATTCAAATAGCTTTGTTTGAATGTGTTTGACTTTCATTTGATTCAATTAGCTTTGTAGAATGTATTTGACATTCATTTAATTAAAATAGCTTTGTTTGAATGTGTTTGACTTTCATTTGATTCAATTAGCTTTGTTTGAATGTGTTTGACTTTCATTTGTTTCAATTAGCTTTGTAGAATGTATTTGATTTTCATTTGATTCAAATAGCTTTGTTTGAATGTGTTTGACTTTCAATTGATTCAATTATTCAATTAGCTTTGTAGAATGTATTTGACTGTCATTTGATTTAAATAGCTTAACTTGAATGTGTTTGAATTTCATTAAATTCAATTAGCTTTGTAGAATGCATTTTTACTTTCATTTGATTTATATAGCTTTGTTCGAATGTATTTGACTTTCATTTAAATTAAAAAGCTCTTTTTGAATGTGTTTGACTTTCTTTTGATTTAAAAGGCTTTGTTTGAATGTGTTTGACTTTCATTTGATTCAATTAGCTTTGTAGAATGTATTTTACTTTTATTTGATTTAAATAGCTTTGTTTGAATTTATTTGACTCTCATTTGATTCAAATAGCTTTGTTTGAATGTGTTTAAATTTCATTTGATTCAATTAGCTTTGTAGAATGTATTTGATTTCATTTGATTCGAAATCTTTGTTTGAATGTGTTTGACATTCATTTGATTCAATTAGCTTTGTTTGAATGTGTTTGACTTTCATTTGATTCAATTTGCTTTGTTTGAATGTGTTTGACTTTCATTTCATTCACTTAGCTTTGTTGAATGTATTTGACTTTCATTTGATTCAAATAGCTTTGTTTGAATGTGTTTGACTTTCATTTGATTCAATTAGCTTTGTAGAATGTATTTGACATTCATTTAATTAAAAAAGCTTTGTTTGAATGTGTTTGACTTTCATTTGATTCAATTAGCTTTGTTTGAATGTGTTGGACTTTCATTTGTTTCAATTAGCTTTGTAGAATGTATTTGATTTTTATTTGATTCAAATAGCTTTGTTTGAATGTGTTTGACTTTCAATTGATCGAATTAGCTTTGTAGAATGTATTTGACTGTCATTTGATTCAAATAGCTTAATTTGAATGTGTTTGAATTTCATTTAATTCAATTAGCTTTGTAGAATGCATTTTTACTTTCATTTGATTTATATAGCTTTGTTTGAATGTATTTGAATTTCATTTAAATTAAAAAGCTCTTTTTGAATGTGTTTGACTTTCATTTGATTTAAAAGGCTTTGTTTGAATGTGTTTGACTTTCATTTGATTCAATTAGCTTTGTAGAATGTATTTTATTTTTATTTGATTTAATTAGCTTTGTTTGAATTTATTTGACTCTCATTTGATTCAAATAGCTTTGTTTGAATGTGTTTGAATTTCATTTGATTCAATTAGCTTTGTAGAATGTATTTGATTTCATTTGATTCGAAATCTTTGTTTGAATGTGTTTGACATTCATTTGATTCAATTAGCTTTGTTTGAATGTGTTTGACTTTCATTTGATTCAATTTGCTTTGTTTGAATGTGTTTGACTTTCATTTGATTCACTTAGCTTTGTTGAATGTATTTGACTTTCATTTGATTCAAATAGCTTTGTTTGAATGTGTTTGACTTTCATTTGATTCAATTAGCTTTGTAGAATGTATTTGACATTCATTTAATTAAAATAGCTTTGTTTAAATGTGTTTGACTTTCATTTGATTCAATTAGCTTTGTAGAATGTACTTGACTGTGATTTGATTCAAATAGCTTTATTTGAATGTGTTTGAATTTCATTTAATTCAATTAGCTTTGTAGAATGCATTTCACTTTCATTTGATTTATATAGCTTTGTTTGAATGTGTTTGACTTTCATTTAAATTAAAAAGCTTTTTTTGAATGTGTTTGACTTTCATTTGATTTAAAAGGCTTTGTTTGAATGTGTTTGACTTTTCATTTGATTCAATTAGCTTTGTAGAATGTATTTTACTTTCATTTGATTCAAATAGCTTTGTTTGACTGTGTTTGACTTTCAATTGATTCAATTAGCTTTGTAGAATGTATTTGACTGTCAGTTGATTCAAATAGCTTTATTTGAATGTGTTTGAATTTCATTTAATTCAATTTGCTTTATAGAATGCATTTCACTTTCATTTGATTAATATAGCTTTGTTTGAATGTATTTGACTTTCATTTAAATTAAATAGCTTTTTTTTAATGTGTTTGACTTTCATTTGATTTGAAAGGCTTTGTTTGAATGTGTTTGACTTTTATTTGATTCAATTAGCTTTGTAGAATGTATTTTACTTTTATTTGATTTAATTAGCTTTGTTTGAATTTATTTGACTCTCATTTGATTCAAATAGCTTTGTTTGAATGTGTTTGACTTTCATTTGATTTCATTAGCTTTGTAGAATGTATTTGACTTTCATTTGATTCAAATAGCTTCGTTTGAATGTGTTTGACTTTCAATTTATTCAATTAGCTTTGTAGAATGTATTTGACTGTCATTTGATTCAAATTGCTCTGTTTGAATGTGTTTGAATTTCATTTAATTCAATTTGCTTTGTTTGAATGTGTTTGACTTTCATTTGATTCAATTTGCTTTGTTTGAATGTGTTTGACTTTCATTTGACTTCCTTAGCTTTGTTGAATGTATTTGACTTTCATTTGATTCAAATAGCTTTGTTTGAATGTGTTTGACTTTCATTTGTTTCAATTAGCTTTGTAGAATGTATTTGATTTTCATTTGATTCATATACCTTTGTTTGAATGTGTTTGACTTTCAATTGATTCAATTAGCTTTGTAGAATGTATTTGACTGTCATTTGATTCAAATAGCTTAATTTAAATGTGTTTGAATTTCATTTAATTCAATTAGCTTTGTAGAATGCATTTTTACTTTCATTTGATTTATATAGCTTTGTTTGAATGTGTTTGACTTTCATTTAAATTAAAAAGCTTTTTTTGAATGTGTTTGACTTTCATTTGATTTAAAAAGACTTTGTTTGAATGTGTTTGACTTTCATTTGATTCAATTAGCTTTGTAGAATGTATTTTACTTTTATTTTATTTAATTAGCTTTGTTTGAATTTATTTAACTCTGATTTGATTCAAATAGCTTTGTTTGAATGTGTTTGACTTTCATTTGATTCAATTAGCTTTGTAGAATGTATTTGACATTCATTTAATTAAAATAGCTTTGTTTGAATGTGTTTGACTTTCATTTGATTCAATTAGCTTTGTTTGAATGTGTTTGACTTTCATTTGTTTCAATTAGCTTTGTAGAATGTATTTGATTTTCATTTGATTCAAATAGCTTTGTTTGAATATGTTTGACTTTCAATTGATTCAATTAGCTTTGTAGAATGTATTTGACTGTCATTTGATTTAAATAGCTTAATTTGAATGTGTTTGAATTTCATTTAATTCAATTAGCTTTGTAGAATGCATTTTTACTTTCATTTGATTTATATAGCTTTGTTCGAATGTATTTGACTTTCATTTAAATTAAATAGCTCTTTTTGAATGTGTTTGACTTTCATTTGATTTAAAAGGCTTTGTTTGAATGTGTTTGACTTTCATTTGATTCAATTAGCTTTGTAGAATGTATTTTACTTTTATTTGATTTAATTAGCTTTGTTTGAATTTATTTGACTCTCATTTGATTCAAATAGCTTTGTTTGAATGTGTTTGAATTTCATTTGATTCAATTAGCTTTGTAGAATGTATTTGATTTTCATTTGATTCGAAATCTTTGTTTTAATGTGTTTGACTTTCATTTGATTCAATTAGCTTTGTTTGAATGTGTTTGACTTTCATTTGATTCAATTTGCTTTGTTTGAATGTGTTTGACTTTCATTTGATTCACTTAGCTTTGTTGACTGTATTTGACTTTCATTTGATTCAAATAGCTTTGTTTGAATGTGTTTGACTTTCAATTGATTTAATTAGCTTTGTAGAATGTATTTGACTGTCATTTGATTCAAATAGCTTTATTTGAATGTGTTTGAATTTCATATAATTCAATTAGCTTTGTAGAATGCATTTCACTTTCATTTGATTTATGTAGCTTTGTTTGAATGTGTTTGACTTTCATTTAAATTAAAAAGTTTTTTTGATTGTGTTTGACTTTCATTTGATTTAAAAGGCTTTGTTTGAATGTGTTTGACTTTCATTTGATTCAATTAGCTTTGTAAAATGTATAATACTTTCATTTGATTCAAATAGCTTTGTTTGAATGTGTTTAACTTTCAATTGATTCAATTAGCTTTGTAGAATGTATTTGACTGTCATTTGATTCAAATAGCTTTATTTGAATGTGTTTGAATTTCATTTAATTTAATTCGTTTTGTAGAATGCATTTCACTTTCATTTGATTTATATAGCTTTGTTTGAATGTATTTCACTTTCATTTAAATTAAAAAGCTTTTTTTGAATGTGTTTGACTTTCATTTGATTTAAAAAGACTTTGTTTGAATGTGTTTGACTTTCATTTGATTCAATTAGCTTTGTAGAATGTATTTTACTTTTATTTTATTTAATTAACTTTGTTTGAATTTATTTGACTCTGATTTGATTCAAATAGCTTTGTTTGAATGTGTTTGACTTTCATTTGATTCAATTAGCTTTGTAGAATGTATTTGACATTCATTTAATTAAAATAGCTTTGTTTGAATGTGTTTGACTTTCATTTGATTCAATTAGCTTTGTTTGCATGTGTTTGACTTTCATTTGTTTCAATTAGCTTTGTAGAATGTATTTGATTTTCATTTGATTCAAATAGCTTTGTTTGAATGTGTTTGACTTTCAATTGATTCAATTATTCAATTAGCTTTGTAGAATGTATTTGACTGTCATTTGATTCAAATAGCTTAATTTGAATGTGTTTGAATTTCATTTAATTCAATTAGCTTTGTAGAATGAATTTTTACTTTCTTTTGATTTATATAGCTTTGTTTGAATGTATTTGACTTTCATTTAAATTAAAAAGCTCTTTTTGATTGTGTTTGACTTTCATTTGATTTAAAAGGCTTTGTTTGAATGTGTTTGACTTTCATTTGATTCAATTAGCTTTGTAGAATGTATTTTACTTTTATTTGATTTAATTAGCTTTGTTTGAATTTATTTGACTCTCATTTGATTCAAATAGCTTTGTTTGAATGTGTTTGAATTTCATTTGATTCAATTATCTTTGTAGAATGTATGTGATTTCATTTGATTCGAAATCTTTGTTTGAATGTGTTTGACATTCATTTGATTCAATTAGCTTTGTTTGAATGTGTTTGACATTCATTTGATTCAATTAGCTTTGTAGAATGTATTTTACTTTTATTTGATTCAATTAGCTTTGTTTGAATGTGTTTGACTTTCATTTGATTCAAATAGCTTTGTTTAAATGTGTTTGACTTTCAGTTGTTTCAATTAGCTTTGTAGAATGTATTTGATTTTCATTTGATTCAAATAGCTTTGTTTGAATGTGTTTGACTTTCAATTGATTCAATTAGCTTTGTAGAATGTATTTGACTGTCTTTTGATTCAAATAGCTTTATTTGAATGTGTTTGAATTTCATTTAATTCAATTAGCTTTTTAGAATGCATTTTTACTTTCATTTGATTTATATAGCTTTGTTTGAATGTATTTGACTTTCATTTAAATTAAAAAGCTCTTTTTGAATGTGTTTGACTTTCATTTGATTTAAAAGGCTTTGTTTGAATGTGTTTGACTTTCATTTAATTCAATTAGCTTTGTAGAATGTATTTTACTTTTATTTGATTTAATTAGCTTTGTTTGAATTTATTTGACTCTCATTTGATTCAAATAGCTTTGTTTGAATGTGTTTGATTTTCATTTGATTTCATTAGCTTTGTAGAATGTATTTGACTTTCATTTGATTCAAATAGCTTTGTTTGAATGTGTTTGACTTTCATTTGATTCAATTAGCTTTGTAGAATGTTTTTTATTTTCATTTGATTCGAAATCTTTGTTTGAATGTGTTTGACTTTCATTTGATTCAATTAGCTTTGTTTGAATGTGTTTGACTTTCATTTGATTCAATTTGCTTTGTTTGAATGTGTTTGACTTTCATTTGATTCACTTAGCTTTGTTGATTGTATTTGACTTTCATTTGATTCAAATAGCTTTGTTTGAATGTGTTTGACTTTCATTTGATTCAATTAGCTTTGTAGAATGTATTTGACATTCATTTAATTAAAATAGCTTTGTTTGAATGTGTTTGACTTTCATTTGATATAATTAGCTTTGTTTGAATGTGTTTGACTTTCATTTGTTTCAATTAGCTTTGTAGAATGTATTTGATTTTCATTTGATTCAAATAGCTTTGTTTGAATGTGTTTGACTTTCAATTGATTTAATTAGCTTTGTAGAATGTATTTGACTGTCATTTGATTCAAATAGCTTTATTTGAATGTGTTTGAATTTCATTTAATTCAATTAGCTTTGTAGAATGCATTTCACTTTCATTTGATTTATATAGCTTTGTTTGAATGTGTTTGACTTTCATTTAAATTAAAAAGCTTTTTTTGAATGTGTTTGACTTTCATTTGATTTAAAAGGCTTTGTTTGAATGTGTTTGACTTTCATTTGATTCAATTAGCTTTGTAGAATGTATTTTACTTTTATTTGATTTAATTAGCTTTGTTTGAATTTATTTGACTCTCATTTGATTCAAATAGCTTTGTTTGAATGTGTTTGACTTTCATTTGATTTCATTAGCTTTGTAGAATGTATTTGACTTTCATTTGATTCAAATAGCTTTATTTGAATGTGTTTGACTTTCATTTGATTCAATTAGCTTTGTAGAATGTATTTGATTTTCTTTTGATTCGAAATCTTTGTTTGAATGTGTTTGACTTTCATTTGATTCAATTAGCTATGTTTGAATGTGTTTGACTTTCATTTGATTCAATTTGCTTTGTTTGAATGTGTTTGACTTTCATTTGATTCACTTAGCTTTGTTGAATGTATTTGACTTTCATTTGATTCAAATAGCTTTGTTTGAATGTGTTTGACTTTCATTTGATTCAATTAGCTTTGTAGAATGTATTTGACATTTATTTAATTAAAATAGCTTTGTTTGAATGTGTTTGACTTTCATTTGATATAATTAGCTTTGTTTGAATGTGTTTGACTTTCATTTAATTCAATTAGCTTTGTAGAATGTATTTGACTTTCATTTGAGTCAAATAACTTTGTTTGACTGTGTTTGACTTTCATTTGTTTCAATTTTCTTTGTAGAATGTATTTGACTTTCATTTGATTCAAATAGCTCTGTTTGAATGTGTTTGAATTTCATTTAATTCAATTTTCTTTGTAGAATGCATTTCACTTTCATTTGATTAATATAGCTTTGTTTGAATGTATTTGACTTTCATTTTAAATTAAATAGCTTTTTTTTTAATGTGTTTGACTTTCATTTGATTTAAAAGGCTTTGTTTGAATGTGTTTGACTTTCATTTGATTCAATTAGCTTTCTAGAATGTATTTTACTTTTATTTGATTTAATTAGCTTTGTTTGAATTTATTTGACTCTCATTTGATTCAAATAGCTTTGTTTGAATGTGTTTGACTTTCATTTGATTTCATTAGCTTTGTAGAATGTATTTGACTTTCATTTGATTCAAATAGCTTTATTTAAATGTGTTTGACTTTCATTTGATTCAATTAGCTTTGTAGAATGTATTTGATTTTCATTTGATTCGAAATCTTTGTTTGAATGTGTTTGACTTTCATTTGATTCAATTAGCTTTGTTTGAATGTGTTTGACTTTCATTTGATTCAATTTGCTTTGTTTGAATGTGTTTGACTTTCATTTGATTCACTTAGCTTTGTTGAATGTATTTGACTTTCATTTGATTCAAATAGCTTTGTTTGAATGTGTTTGACTTTCATTTGATTCAATTAGCTTTGTAGAATGTATTTGACATTCATTTAATTAAAATAGCTTTGTTTGAATGTGTTTGACTTTCATTTGATATAATTAGCTTTGTTTGAATGTGTTTGACTTTCATTTGTTTCAATTAGCTTTGTAGAATGTATTTGATTTTCATTTGATTCAAATAGCTATGTTTGAATGTGTTTGAATTTCAATTGATTTAATTAGCTTTGTAGAATGTATTTGACTTTCATTTGATTCAAATAGCTTTATTTGAATGTGTTTGAATTTCATTTAATTCAATTAGCTTTGTAGAATGCATTTCACTTTCATTTGATTTATATAGCTTTGTTTGAATGTGTTTGACTTTCATTTAAATTAAAAAGCTTTTTTTGAATGTGTTTGACTTTCATTTGATTTAAAAGGCTTTGTTTGAATGTGTTTGACTTTCATTTGATTCAATTAGCTTTGTAGAATGTATTTTACTTTTATTTGATTTAATTAGCTTTGTTTGAATTTATTTGACTCTAATTTGATTCAAATAGCTTTGTTTGAATGTGTTTGACTTTCATTTGATTCAATTAGCTTTGTAGAATGTATTTGACTTTCATTTGATTCAAATAGCTTTATTTGAATGTGTTTGACTTTCATTTGATTCAATTAGCTTTGTAGAATGTATTTGATTTTCATTTGATTCGAAATCTTTGTTTGAATGTGTTTGACTTTCACTTGATTTAATTAGCTTTGTTTGAATGTGTTTGACTTTAATTTAATTCAATTAGCTTTGAAGAATGTATTAGACTTTTATTTGATTTAATTAGCTTTGTTTGAATGTATTTGACTCTCATTTGATTCAAATAGCTTTGTTTGACTGTGTTTGACTTTCATTTTATTCAAATAGCTTTGTTTGAATGTGTTTGACTTTCATTTGATTTAATTAGCTTTGTAGAATGTATTTCACTTTCATTTGATTAAAATAGCTTTGTTTGAATGTGCTTGACTTTCATCTGATTCAATTAGCTTTGTTTGAATGTGTTTGACTTTCAGTTGATTCAATTAGTTTGTTGAATGTATTTGACTTTCATTTGATTCAATTAGCTTTTTAGAATGTATTTGACATTCATTTAATTAAAATAGCTTTGTTTGAATGTGTTTGACTTTCATTTGATTCAATTAGCTTTGTTTGAATGTGTTTGACTTTCACTTGTTTCAATTAGCTTTGTAGAATGTATTTGATTTTCATTTGATTCAAATAGCTTTGTTCGAATGTGTTTGACTTTCATTTGATTCAATTAGCTTTGTAGAATGTATTTTACTTTCATTTGATTCAAATAGCTTGGTTTGATGTGTTTGACTTTCATTTGTTTCAATTAGCTTTGTAGAATGTATTTGATTTTCATTTGATTCATATAGCTTTATTTGAATGTGTTTGAATTTCATTTAATTTAATTAGCTTTGTAGAATGCATTTTTACTTTCATTTGATTTATATAGCTTTGTTTGAATGTATTTGACTTTCATTTAAATTAAAAAGCTCTTTTTGAATGTGTTTGACTTTCATTTGATTTAAAAGGCTTTGTTTGAATATGTTTGACTTTCATTTGATTCAATTAGCTTTGTAGAATGTATTTTACTTTTATTTGATTTAATTAGCTTTGTTTGAATTTATTTGACTCTCATTTGATTCAAATAGCTTTGTTTGAATGTGTTTGACTTTCATTTGATTCAATTAGCTTTGTAGAATGTATTTGACTTTCATTTGATTCAAATAGCTTTATTTGAATGTGTTTGACTTTCATTTGATTCAATTAGCTTTGTAGAATGTATTTGACTTTCATTTGATTAAAATAGCTTTGTTTGAATGTGCCTGACTTTCATTTGATTCAATTAGCTTTGTTTGAATGTGTTTGACTTTCATTTGATTCAACTAGCTTTGTTGAATGCGTTTAACTTTCATTTGATTCAAATAGCTTTGTAGAATACATTTCACTTTCATTTAATTTAAACAACTTTGTTTGAATGTGTTTGACTTTCATTTGATTTAATTAGCTTTGTTGAATGTATTTGACTTTCATTTGATTCAAATAGCTTTGTTTAAATGTGTTTAACTTTCATTTGATTCAATTAGCTTTTTAGAATGTATTTGACTTTCATTTGATTCAAATAGCTTTATTTGAATGTGTTTGACTTTCATTTGATTCAATTAGCTTTGTAGAATGTATTTGACTTTCATTTGATTCGAAATCTTTGTTTGAATGTGTTTGACTTTCATTTGGTTCAATTAGCTTTGTTTGAATGTGTTTGACTTTAATTTAATTCAATTAGCGTTGTAGAAAATATTAGACTTTTATTTGATTTAATTAGCTTTGTTTGAATGTATTTGACTCTCATTTGATTCAAATAGCTTTGTTTGAATGTGTTTGACTTTCATTTGATTCAAATAGCTTTGTTTGAATGTGTTTGACTTTCATTTCATTCAATTAGCTTTGTAGAATGTATTTGACTTTCATTTGATTAAAATAGCTTTGTTTGAATGTGCTTGACTGTCATCTGATTCAATTAGCTTTGTTTGAATGTGTTTGACTTTCATTTGATTCAATTAGCTTTGTTGAATGTATTTGACTTTCATTTGATTCAAATAGCTTTGTTTCAATGCGTTTAACTTTCATTTGATTCAATTAGCTTTGTTTGAATGTGTTTGACTTTCATTTGATTCAATTAGCTTTGTAGAATGTATTTTACTTTTACTTTATTTAATTAGCTTTGTTTGAATTTATTTGACTCTAATTTGATTCAAATAGCTTTGTTTGAATGTGTTTGACTTTCATTTAATTCAATTAGCTTTGTAGAATGTATTTGACTTTCATTTGATTCAAATAGCTTTATTTGAATGTGTTTGACTTTCATTTGATTCAATTAGCTTTGTAGAATGTATTTGATTTTCATTTAATTCGAAATCTTGTTTGAATGTGTTTGACTTTCACTTGATTTAATTAGCTTTGTTTGAATGTGTTTGACTTTAATTTAATTCAATTAGCTTTGAAGAATGTATTAGACTTTTATTTGATTTAATTAGCTTTGTTTGAATGTATTTGACTCTCATTTGATTAAAATAGCTTTGTTTGAATGTGTTTGACTTTCATTTTATTCAAATAGCTTTGTTTGAATGTGTTTGACATTCATTTGATTCAATTAGCTTTGTAGAATGTATTTCATTTTCATTTGATTAAAATAGCTTTGTTTGAATGTGCTTGACTTTCATCTGATTCAGTTAGCTTTGTTTGAATGTGTTTGACTTTCAATTGATTCAATTAGTTTGTTGAATGTATTTGACTTTCATTTGATTCAATTAGCTTTGTAGAATGTATTTGACATTCATTTAATTAAAATAGCTTTGTTTGAATGTGTTAGACTTTCATTTGATTCAATTAGCTTTGTTTGAATGTGTTTGACTTTCATTTGCTTCAATTAGCTTTGTAGAATGTATTTGATTTTCATTTGATTCAAATAGCTTTGTTTGAATGTGTTTGACTTTCATTTGATTCAATTAGCTTTGTAGAATGTATTTTACTTTCATTTGATTCAAATAGCTTTGTTTGAATGTGTTTGACTTTCATTTGTTTCAATTAGCTTTGTAGAATGTATTTGATTTTCATTTGATTCATATAGCTTTGTTTGAATATGTTTAACTTTCAATTGATTCAATTAGCTTAGTAGAATGTATTTGACTGTCATTTGATTCAAATAGCTTTATTTGAATGTGTTTGAATTTCATTTAATTCAATTAGCTTTGTAGAATGCATTTTTACTTTCATTTGATTTATATAGCTTTGTTTGAATGTATTTGACTTTCATTTAAATTATAAAGCTCTTTTTGAATGTGTTTGATTTTCAATTTGATTCAATTAGCTTTGTAGAATGTATTTTACTTTTATTTGATTTAATTAGCTTTGTTTGAATTTATTTGACTCTCATTTGATTCAAATAGCTTTGTTTGAATGTGTTTGACTTTCATTTGATTTCATTAGCTTTGTAGAATGTATTTGACTTTCATTTGATTCAAATAGCTTTATTTGAATGTGTTTGACTTTCATTTGATTCAATTAGCTTTGTAGAATGTATTTGATTTTCATTTGATTCGAAATCTTTGTTTGAATGTGTTTGACTTTCATTTGATTCAATTAGCTTTGTTTGAATGTATTTGACTCTCATTTGATTCAAATAGCTTTGTTTGAATGTGTTTGACTTTCATTTGATTCAAATAGCTTTGTTTGAATGTGTTTGACTTTCATTTGTTTTCAATTAGCTTTGTAGAATGTATTTGATTTTCATTTGATTCATATAGCTTTGTTTGAATGTGTTTAACTTTCAATTGATTCAATTAGCTTAGTAGAATGTATTTGACTGTCATTTGATTCAAATAGCTTTATTTGAATGTGTTTGAATTTCATTTAATTCAATTAGCTTTGTAGAATGCATTTTTACTTTCATTTGATTTATATAGCTTTGTTTGAATGTATTTGACTTTCATTTAAATTAAAAAGCTCTTTTTGAATGTGTTTGACTTTCATTTGATTCAATTAGCTTTGTAGAATGTATTTTACTTTTATTTAATTAAATTAGCTTTGTTTAAATATATTTGACTCTCATTTGATTCAAATAGCTTTGTTTGAATGTGTTTGACTTTCATTTGATTTCATTAGCTTTGTAGAATGTATTTGACTTTCATTTGATTCAAATAGCTTTATTTGAATGTGTTTGACTTTCATTTGATTCAATTAGCTTTGTAGAATGTATTTGATTTTCATTTGATTCGAAATCTTTGTTTGAATGTGTTTGACTTTCATTTGATTCAATTAGCTTTGTTTGAATGTATTTGACTCTCATTTGATTCAAATAGCTTTGTTTGAATGTGTTTGACTTTCATTTGATTCAAATAGCTTTGTTTGAATGTGTTTGACTTTCATTTGATTCAATTAGCTTTGTAGAATGTATTTGACTTTCATTTGATTAAAATAGCTTTGTTTGAATGTGCTTGACTTTTATCTGATTCAATTAGCTTTGTTTGAATGTGTTTGACTTTCATTTGATTCAATTAGCTTTGTAGAATGTATTTGACTGTCATTTGATTCAAATAGCTTTGTTTGAATGTGTTTGACTTTCATTTTTTTCAAATAGCTTTGTTTGAATGTGTTTGACATTCATTTGATTCAATTAGCTTTGTAGAATGTATTTCACTTTCATTTGATTAAAATAGCTTTGTTTGAATGTGCTTGACTTTCATCTGATTCAGTTAGCTTTGTTTGAATGTGTTTGACTTTCAATTGATTCAATTAGTTTGTTGAATGTATTTGACTTTCATTTGATTCAATTAGCTTTGTAGAATGTATTTGACATTCATTTAATTAAAATAGCTTTGTTTGAATGTGTTTGACTTTCATTTGATTCAATTAGCTTTGTTTGAATGTGTTTGACTTTCATTTGTTTCAACTACCTTTGTAGAATGTATTTGATTTTCATTTGATTCAAATAGCTTTGTTTGAATGTGTTTGACTTTCATTTGATTCAATTAGCTTTGTAGAATGTATTTTACTTTCATTTGATTCAAATAGCTTTGTTTGAATGTGTTTGACTTTCATTTGTTTCAATTAGCTTTGTAGAATGTATTTGATTTTCATTTGATTCATATAGCTTTGTTTGAATGTGTTTAACTTTCAATTGATTCAATTAGCTTAGTAGAATGTATTTGACTGTCATTTGATTCAAATAGCTTTATTTGAATGTGTTTGAATTTCATTTAATTCAATTAGCTTTGTAGAATGCATTTTTACTTTCATTTGATTTATATAGCTTTGTTTGAATGTATTTGACTTTCATTTAAATTAAAAAGCTCTTTTTGAATGTGTTTGACTTTCATTTGATTTAAAAGGCTTTGTTTGAATGTGTTTGACTTTCATTTGATTCAATTAGCTTTGTAGAATGTATTTTACTTTTATTTGATTTAATTAGCTTTGTTTGAATTTATTTGACTCTCATTTGATTCAAATAGCTTTGTTTGAATGTGTTTGACTTTCATTTGATTTCATTAGCTTTGTAGAATGTATTTGACTTTCATTTGATTCAAATAGCTTTATTTGAATGTGTTTGACTTTCATTTGATTCAATTAGCTTTGTAGAATGTATTTGATTTTCATTTGATTCGAAATCTTTGTTTGAATGTGTTTGACTTTCATTTGATTCAATTAGCTTTGTTTGAATGTATTTGACTCTCATTTGATTCAAATAGCTTTGTTTGAATGTGTTTGACTTTCATTTGATTCAAATAGCTTTGTTTGAATGTGTTTGACTTTCATTTGATTCAATTAGCTTTGTAGAATGTATTTGACTTTCATTTGATTAAAATAGCTTTGTTTGAATGTGCTTGACTTTTATCTGATTCAATTAGCTTTGTTTGAATGTGTTTGACTTTCATTTGATTCAATTAGCTTTGTAGAATGTATTTGACTGTCATTTGATTCAAATAGCTTTGTTTGAATGTGTTTGACTTTCATTTTATTCAAATAGCTTTGTTTGAATGTGTTTGACATTCATTTGATTCAATTAGCTTTGTAGAATGTATTTCACTTTCATTTGATTAAAATAGCTTTGTTTGAATGTGCTTGACTTTCATCTGATTCAGTTAGCTTTGTTTGAATGTGTTTGACTTTCAATTGATTCAATTAGTTTGTTGAATGTATTTGACTTTCATTTGATTCAATTAGCTTTGTAGAATGTATTTGACATTCATTTAATTAAAATAGCTTTGTTTTAATGTGTTTGACTTTCATTTGATTCAATTAGCTTTGTTTGAATGTGTTTGACTTTCATTTGTTTCAACTAGCTTTGTAGAATGTATTTGATTTTCATTTGATTCAAATAGCTTTGTTTGAATGTGTTTGACTTTCATTTGATTCAATTAGCTTTGTAGAATGTATTTTACTTTCATTTGATTCAAATAGCTTTGTTTGAATGTGTTTGACTTTCATTTGTTTCAATTAGCTTTGTAGAATGTATTTGATTTTCATTTGATTCATATAGCTTTGTTTGAATGTGTTTAACTTTCAATTGATTCAATTAGCTTAGTAGAATGTATTTGACTGTCATTTGATTCAAATAGCTTTATTTGAATGTGTTTGAATTTCATTTAATTCAATTAGCTTTGTAGAATGCATTTTTACTTTCATTTGATTTATATAGCTTTGTTTGAATGTATTTGACTTTCATTTAAATTAAAAAGCTCTTTTTGAATGTGTTTGACTTTTATTTAATTTAAAAGGCTTTGTTTGAATGTGTTTGACTTTCATTTGATTCAATTAGCTTTGTAGAATGTATTTTTACTTTTATTTGATTTAATTAGCTTTGTTTGAATTTATTTGACTCTCATTTGATTCAAATAGCTTTGTTTGAATGTGTTTGACTTTCATTTGATTTCATTAGCTTTGTAGAATGTATTTGACTTTCATTTGATTCAAATAGCTTTATTTGAATGTGTTTGACTTTCATTTGATTCAATTAGCTTTGTAGAATGTATTTGATTTTCATTTGATTCGAAATCTTTGTTTGAATGTGTTTGACTTTCATTTAATTCAATTAGCTTTGTTTTAAATGTGTTTGACTTTAATTTAATTCAATTAGCTTTGTAGAATGTATTAGACTTTTATTTGATTTAATTAGCTTTGTTTGAATGTATTTGACTCTCATTTGATTCAAATAGCTTTGTTTGAATGTGTTTGACTTTCATTTGATTCAAATAGCTTTTGTTTGAATGTGTTTGACTTTCATTTGATTCAATTAGCTTTGTAGAATGTATTTGACTTTCATTTGATTAAAATAGCTTTGTTTTGAATGTGCTTGACTTTTATCTGATTCAATTAGCTTTGTTTGAATGTGTTTGACTTTCATTTGATTCAATTAGCTTTGTAGAATGTATTTGACTTTCATTTGATTCAAATAGCTTTGTTTGAATGTGTTTGACTTTCATTTGTTACAATTAGCTTTGTAGAATGTATTTGATTTTCATTTGATTCATATAGCTTTGTTTAAATGTGTTTGACTTTCAATAGATTCAATTAGCTTTGTAGAATGTATTTGACTGTCATTTGATTCAAATATCTTTATTTGAATGTGTTTGAATTTCATTTAATTCAATTAGCTTTGTAGAATGCATTTTTACTTTCATTTGATTTATATAGCTTTGTTTGAATGTATTTGACTTTCATTTAAATTAAAAAGCTCTTTTTGAATGTGTTTGACTTTCATTTGATTTAAAAGGCTTTGTTTGAATGTGTTTGACTTTCATTTGATTCAATTAGCTTTGTAGAATGTATTTTACTTTTATTTGATTTAATTAGCTTTGTTTGAATTTATTTGACTCTCATTTGATTCAAATAGCTTTGTTTGAATGTGTTTGACTTTCATTTGATTTCATTAGCTTTGTAGAATGTATTTGACTGTCATTTGATTCAAATAGCTTTATTTGAATGTGTTTGACTTTCATTTGATTCAATTAGCTTTGTAAAATGTATTTGATTTTCATTTGATTCGAAATCTTTGTTTGAATGTGTTTGACTTTCATTTGATTCAATTATCTTTGTTTAAATGTGTTTGACTTTAATTTAATTCAATTAGCTTTGTAGAATGTATTAGACTTTTATTTGATTTAATTAGCTTTGTTTGAATGTATTTGACTCTCATTTGATTCAAATAGCTTTGTTTGAATGTGTTTGACTTTCATTTGATTCAATTAGCTTTGTTTAAATGTGTTTGACTTTAATTTAATTCAATTAGCTTTGTAGAATGTATTAGACTTTTATTTGATTTAATTAGCTTTGTTTGAATGTATTTGACTCTCATTTGATTCAAATAGCTTTGTTTGAATGTGTTTGACTTTCATTTGATTCAATTATCTTTGTTTAAATGTGTTTGAATTTAATTTAATTCAATTAGCTTTGTAGAATGTATTAGACTTTTATTTGATTTAATTAGCTTTGTTTGAATGTATTTGACTCTCATTTGATTCAAATAGCTTTGTTTGAATGTGTTTGACTTTCATTTGATTCAATTAGCTTTGTAAAATGTATTTGATTTTCATTTGATTCGAAATCTTTGTTTGAATGTGTTTGACTTTCATTTGATTCAATTATCTTTGTTTAAATGTGTTTGACTTTAATTTAATTCAATTAGCTTTGTAGAATGTATTAGACTTTTATTTGATTTAATTAGCTTTGTTTGAATGTATTTGACTCTCATTTGATTCAAATAGCTTTGTTTGAATGTGTTTGACTTTCATTTGATTCAATTAGCTTTGTTTAAATGTGTTTGACTTTAATTTAATTCAATTAGCTTTGTAGAATGTATTAGACTTTTATTTGATTTAATTAGCTTTGTTTGAATGTATTTGACTCTCATTTGATTCAAATAGCTTTGTTTGAATGTGTTTGACTTTCATTTGATTCAATTATCTTTGTTTAAATGTGTTTGACTTTAATTTAATTCAATTAGCTTTGTAGAATGTATTAGACTTTTATTTGATTTAATTAGCTTTGTTTGAATGTATTTGACTCTCATTTGATTCAAATAGCTTTGTTTGAATGTGTTTGACTTTCATTTGATTCAAATAGCTTTGTTTGAATGTGTTTGACTTTCATTTGATTCAAATAGCTTTGTTTGAATGTGTTTGACTTTCATTTGTTTCAATTAGCTTTGTAGAATGTATTTGATTTTCATTTGATTCATATAGCTTTGTTTGAATGTGTTTGACTTTCAATAGATTCAATTAGCTTTGTAGAATGTATTTGACTGTCATTTGATTCAAATAGCTTTATTTGAATGTGTTTGAATTTCATTTAATTCAATTAGCTTTGTAGAATGCATTTTTACTTTCATTTGATTTATATAGCTTTGTTTGAATGTATTTGAATTTCATTTAAATTAAAAAGCTCTTTTTGAATGTGTTTGACTTTCATTTGATTTAAAAGGCTTTGTTTGAATGTGTTTGACTTTCATTTGATTCAATTAGCTTTGTAGAATGTATTTTATTTTTATTTGATTTATTTAGCTTTGTTTGAATTTATTTGACTCTCATTTGATTCAAATAGCTTTGTTTGAATGTGTTTGAATTTCATTTGATTCAATTAGCTTTGTAGAATGTATTTGATTTCATTTGATTCGAAATCTTTGTTTGAATGTGTTTGACATTCATTTGATTCAATTAGCTTTGTTTGAATGTGTTTGACTTTCATTTGATTCAATTTGCTTTGTTTGAATGTGTTTGACTTTCATTTGATTCACTTAGCTTTGTTGAATGTATTTGACTTTCATTTGATTCAAATAGCTTTGTTTGAATGTGTTTGACTTTCATTTGTTTCAATTAGCTTTTGTAGAATGTATTTGATTTTCATTTGATTCATATAGCTTTGTTTGAATGTGTTTAACTTTCAATTGATTCAATTAGCTTAGTAGAATGTATTTGACTGTCATTTGATTCAAATAGCTTTATTTGAATGTGTTTGAATTTCATTTAATTCAATTAGCTTTGTAGAATGCATTTTTACTTTCATTTGATTTATATAGCTTTGTTTGAATGTATTTGACTTTCATTTAAATTAAAAAGCTCTTTTTGAATGTGTTTGACTTTTATTTAATTTAAAAGGCTTTGTTTGAATGTGTTTGACTTTCATTTGATTCAATTAGCTTTGTAGAATGTATTTTACTTTTATTTGATTTAATTAGCTTTGTTTGAATTTATTTGACTCTCATTTGATTCAAATAGCTTTGTTTGAATGTGTTTGACTTTCATTTGATTTCATTAGCTTTGTAGAATGTATTTGACTTTCATTTGATTCAAATAGCTTTATTTGAATGTGTTTGACTTTCATTTGATTCAATTAGCTTTGTAGAATGTATTTGATTTTCATTTGATTCGAAATCTTTGTTTGAATGTGTTTGACTTTCATTTAATTCAATTAGCTTTGTTTAAATGTGTTTGACTTTAATTTAATTCAATTAGCTTTGTAGAATGTATTAGACTTTTATTTGATTTAATTAGCTTTGTTTGAATGTATTTGACTCTCATTTGATTCAAATAGCTTTGTTTGAATGTGTTTGACTTTCATTTGATTCAAATAGCTTTGTTTGAATGTGTTTGACTTTCATTTTATTCAAATAGCTTTGTTTGAATGTGTTTGACATTCATTTGATTCAATTAGCTTTGTAGAATGTATTTCACTTTCATTTGATTAAAATAGCTTTGTTTGAATGTGTTTGACTTTCATTTGATTCAATTAGCTTTGTAGAATGTATTTGACTTTCATTTGATTCAAATAGCTTTGTTTGAATGTGTTTGACTTTCATTTGTTACAATTAGCTTTGTAGAATGTATTTGATTTTCATTTGATTCATATAGCTTTGTTTAAATGTGTTTGACTTTCAATAGATTCAATTAGCTTTGTAGAATGTATTTGACAGTCATTTGATTCAAATATCTTTATTTGAATGTGTTTGAATTTCATTTAATTCAATTAGCTTTGTAGAATGCATTTTTACTTTCATTTGATTTATATAGCTTTCTTTGAATGTATTTGACTTTCATTTAAATTAAAAAGCTCTTTTTGAATGTGTTTGACTTTCATTTGATTTAAAAGGCTTTGTTTGAATGTGTTTGACTTTCATTTGATTCAATTAGCTTTGTAGAATGTATTTTACTTTTATTTGATTTAATTAGCTTTGTTTGAATTTATTAGACTCTCATTTGATTCAAATAGCTTTGTTTGAATGTGTTTGACTTTCATTTGATTTCATTAGCTTTGTAGAATGTATTTGACTGTCATTTGATTCAAATAGCTTTATTTGAATGTGTTTGACTTTCATTTGATTCAATTAGCTTTGTAAAATGTATTTGATTTTCATTTGATTCGAAATCTTTGTTTGAATGTGTTTGACTTTCATTTGATTCAATTATCTTTGTTTAAATGTGTTTGACTTTAATTTAATTCAATTAGCTATGTAGAATGTATTAGACTTTTATTTGATTTAATTAGCTTTGTTTGAATGTATTTGACTCTCATTTGATTCAAATAGCTTTGTTTGAATGTGTTTGACTTTCATTTGATTCAATTAGCTTTGTTTAAATGTGTTTGACTTTAATTTAATTCAATTAGCTTTGTAGAATGTATTAGACTTTTATTTGATTTAATTAGCTTTGTTTGAATGTATTTGACTCTCATTTGATTCAAATAGCTTTGTTTGAATGTGTTTGACTGTCATTTGATTCAAATAGCTTTATTTGAATGTGTTTGAATTTCATTTAATTCAATTAGCTTTGTAGAATGCATTTTTACTTTCATTTGATTTATATAGCTTTGTTTGAATGTATTTGACTTTCATTTAAATTAAAAAGCTCTTTTTGAATGTGTTTGACTTTTATTTAATTTAAAAGGCTTTGTTTGAATGTGTTTGACTTTCATTTGATTCAATTAGCTTTGTAGAATGTATTTTACTTTTATTTGATTTAATTAGCTTTGTTTGAATTTATTTGACTCTCATTTGATTCAAATAGCTTTGTTTGAATGTGTTTGACTTTCATTTGATTTCATTAGCTTTGTAGAATGTATTTGACTTTCATTTGATTCAAATAGCTTTATTTGAATGTGTTTGACTTTCATTTGATTCAATTAGCTTTGTAGAATGTATTTGATTTTCATTTGATTCGAAATCTTTGTTTGAATGTGTTTGACTTTCATTTAATTCAATTAGCTTTGTTTAAATGTGTTTGACTTTAATTTAATTCAATTAGCTTTGTAGAATGTATTAGACTTTTATTTGATTTAATTAGCTTTGTTTGAATGTATTTGACTCTCATTTGATTCAAATAGCTTTGTTTGAATGTGTTTGACTTTCATTTGATTCAAATAGCTTTGTTTGAATGTGTTTGACTTTCATTTGATTCAATTAGCTTTGTAGAATGTATTTGACTTTCATTTGATTAAAATAGCTTTGTTTGAATGTGCTTGACTTTTATCTGATTCAATTAGCTTTGTTTGAATGTGTTTGACTTTCATTTGATTCAATTAGCTTTGTAGAATGTATTTGACTTTCATTTGATTCAAATAGCTTTGTTTGAATGTGTTTGACTTTCATTTGTTACAATTAGCTTTGTAGAATGTATTTGATTTTCATTTGATTCATATAGCTTTGTTTAAATGTGTTTGACTTTCAATAGATTCAATTAGCTTTGTAGAATGTATTTGACTGTCATTTGATTCAAATATCTTTATTTGAATGTGTTTGAATTTCATTTAATTCAATTAGCTTTGTAGAATGCATTTTTACTTTCATTTGATTTATATAGCTTTGTTTGAATGTATTTGACTTTCATTTAAATTAAAAAGCTCTTTTTGAATGTGTTTGACTTTCATTTGATTTAAAAGGCTTTGTTTGAATGTGTTTGACTTTCATTTGATTCAATTAGCTTTGTATAATGTATTTTACTTTTATTTGATTTAATTAGCTTTGTTTGAATTTATTTGACTCTCATTTGATTCAAATAGCTTTGTTTGAATGTGTTTGACTTTCATTTGATTTCATTAGCTTTGTAGAATGTATTTGACTGTCATTTGATTCAAATAGCTTTATTTGAATGTGTTTGACTTTCATTTGATTCAATTAGCTTTGTAAAATGTATTTGATTTTCATTTGATTCGAAATCTTTGTTTGAATGTGTTTGACTTTCATTTGATTCAATTATCTTTGTTTAAATGTGTTTGACTTTAATTTAATTCAATTAGCTTTGTAGAATGTATTAGACTTTTATTTGATTTAATTAGCTTTGTTTGAATGTATTTGACTCTCATTTGATTCAAATAGCTTTGTTTGAATGTGTTTGACTTTCATTTGATTCAATTAGCTTTGTTTAAATGTGTTTGACTTTAATTTAATTCAATTAGCTTTGTAGAATGTATTAGACTTTTATTTGATTTAATTAGCTTTGTTTGAATGTATTTGACTCTCATTTGATTCAAATAGCTTTGTTTGAATGTGTTTGACTTTCATTTGATTCAATTATCTTTGTTTAAATGTGTTTGACTTTAATTTAATTCAATTAGCTTTGTAGAATGTATTAGACTTTTATTTGATTTAATTAGCTTTGTTTGAATGTATTTGACTCTCATTTGATTCAAATATCTTTGTTTGAATGTGTTTGACTTTCATTTGATTCAATTAGCTTTGTAAAATGTATTTGATTTTCATTTGATTCGAAATCTTTGTTTGAATGTGTTTGACTTTCATTTGATTCAATTATCTTTGTTTAAATGTGTTTGACTTTAATTTAATTCAATTAGCTTTGTAGAATGTATTAGACTTTTATTTGATTTAATTAGCTTTGTTTGAATGTATTTGACTCTCATTTGATTCAAATAGCTTTGTTTGAATGTGTTTGACTGTCATTTGATTTAAAAGGCTTTGTTTGAATGTGTTTGACTTTCATTTGATTCAATTAGCTTTGTAGAATGTATTTTACTTTTATTTGATTTAATTAGCTTTGTTTGAATGTATTTGACTCTCATTTGATTCAAATAGCTTTGTTTGAATGTGCTTGACTTTTATCTGATTCAATTAGCTTTGTTTGAATGTGTTTGACTTTCATTTGATTCAATTAGCTTTGTAGAATGTATTTGACTTTCATTTGATTCAAATAGCTTTGTTTGAATGTGTTTGACTTTCATTTGTTACAATTAGCTTTGTAGAATGTATTTGATTTTCATTTGATTCATATAGCTTTGTTTAAATGTGTTTGACTTTCAATAGATTCAATTAGCTTTGTAGAATGTATTTGACAGTCATTTGATTCAAATATCTTTATTTGAATGTGTTTGAATTTCATTTAATTCAATTAGCTTTGTAGAATGCATTTTTACTTTCATTTGATTTTTATAGCTTTGTTTGAATGTATTTGACTTTCATTTAAATTAAAAAGCTCTTTTTGAATGTGTTTGACTTTCATTTGATTTAAAAGGCTTTGTTTGAATGTGTTTGACTTTCATTTGATTCAATTAGCTTTGTAGAATGTATTTTACTTTTATTTGATTTAATTAGCTTTGTTTGAATTTATTTGACTCTCATTTGATTCAAATAGCTTTGTTTGAATGTGTTTGACTTTCATTTGATTTCATTAGCTTTGTAGAATGTATTTGACTGTCATTTGATTCAAATAGCTTTATTTGAATGTGTTTGACTTTCATTTGATTCAATTAGCTTTGTAAAATGTATTTGATTTTCATTTGATTCGAAATCTTTGTTTGAATGTGTTTGACTTTCATTTGTTACAATTAGCTTTGTAGAATGTATTTGATTTTCATTTGATTCATATAGCTTTGTTTAAATGTGTTTGACTTTCAATAGATTCAATTAGCTTTGTAGAATGTATTTGACAGTCATTTGATTCAAATATCTTTATTTGAATGTGTTTGACTTTCATTTGATTCAATTAGCTTTGTTTAAATGTGTTTGACTTTAATTTAATTCAATTAGCTTTGTAGAATGTATTAGACTTTTATTTGATTTAATTAGCTTTGTTTGAATGTATTTGACTCTCATTTGATTCAAATAGCTTTGTTTGAATGTGTTTGACTTTCATTTGATTCAATTATCTTTGTTTAAATGTGTTTGACTTTAATTTAATTCAATTAGCTTTGTAGAATGTATTAGACTTTTATTTGATTTAATTAGCTTTGTTTGAATGTATTTGACTCTCATTTGATTCAAATATCTTTGTTTGAATGTGTTTGACTTTCATTTGATTCAATTAGCTTTGTAAAATGTATTTGATTTTCATTTGATTCGAAATCTTTGTTTGAATGTGTTTGACTTTCATTTGATTCAATTATCTTTGTTTAAATGTGTTTGACTTTAATTTAATTCAATTAGCTTTGTAGAATGTATTAGACTTTTATTTGATTTAATTAGCTTTGTTTGAATGTATTTGACTCTCATTTGATTCAAATAGCTTTGTTTGAATGTGTTTGACTGTCATTTGATTTAAAAGGCTTTGTTTGAATGTGTTTGACTTTCATTTGATTCAATTAGCTTTGTAGAATGTATTTTACTTTTATTTGATTTAATTAGCTTTGTTTGAATGTATTTGACTCTCATTTGATTCAAATAGCTTTGTTTGAATGTGCTTGACTTTTATCTGATTCAATTAGCTTTGTTTGAATGTGTTTGACTTTCATTTGATTCAATTAGCTTTGTAGAATGTATTTGACTTTCATTTGATTCAAATAGCTTTGTTTGAATGTGTTTGACTTTCATTTGTTACAATTAGCTTTGTAGAATGTATTTGATTTTCATTTGATTCATATAGCTTTGTTTAAATGTGTTTGACTTTCAATAGATTCAATTAGCTTTGTAGAATGTATTTGACAGTCATTTGATTCAAATATCTTTATTTGAATGTGTTTGAATTTCATTTAATTCAATTAGCTTTGTAGAATGCATTTTTACTTTCATTTGATTTATATAGCTTTGTTTGAATGTATTTGACTTTCATTTAAATTAAAAAGCTCTTTTTGAATGTGTTTGACTTTCATTTGATTTAAAAGGCTTTGTTTGAATGTGTTTGACTTTCATTTGATTCAATTAGCTTTGTAGAATGTATTTTACTTTTATTTGATTTAATTAGCTTTGTTTGAATTTATTTGACTCTCATTTGATTCAAATAGCTTTGTTTGAATGTGTTTGACTTTCATTTGATTTCATTAGCTTTGTAGAATGTATTTGACTGTCATTTGATTCAAATAGCTTTATTTGAATGTGTTTGACTTTCATTTGATTCAATTAGCTTTGTAAAATGTATTTGATTTTCATTTGATTCGAAATCTTTGTTTGAATGTGTTTGACTTTCATTTGATTCAATTATCTTTGTTTAAATGTGTTTGACTTTAATTTAATTCAATTAGCTTTGTAGAATGTATTAGACTTTTATTTGATTTAATTAGCTTTGTTTGAATGTATTTGACTCTCATTTGATTCAAATAGCTTTGTTTGAATGTGTTTGACTTTCATTTGATTCAATTAGCTTTGTTTAAATGTGTTTGACTTTAATTTAATTCAATTAGCTTTGTAGAATGTATTAGACTTTTATTTGATTTAATTAGCTTTGTTTGAATGTATTTGACTCTCATTTGATTCAAATAGCTTTGTTTGAATGTGTTTGACTGTCATTTGATTCAAATAGCTTTATTTGAATGTGTTTGAATTTCATTTAATTCAATTAGCTTTGTAGAATGCATTTTTACTTTCATTTGATTTATATAGCTTTGTTTGAATGTATTTGACTTTCATTTAAATTAAAAAGCTCTTTTTGAATGTGTTTGACTTTTATTTAATTTAAAAGGCTTTGTTTGAATGTGTTTGACTTTCATTTGATTCAATTAGCTTTGTAGAATGTATTTTACTTTTATTTGATTTAATTAGCTTTGTTTGAATTTATTTGACTCTCATTTGATTCAAATAGCTTTGTTTGAATGTGTTTGACTTTCATTTGATTTCATTAGCTTTGTAGAATGTATTTGACTTTCATTTGATTCAAATAGCTTTATTTGAATGTGTTTGACTTTCATTTGATTCAATTAGCTTTGTAGAATGTATTTGATTTTCATTTGATTCGAAATCTTTGTTTGAATGTGTTTGACTTTCATTTAATTCAATTAGCTTTGTTTAAATGTGTTTGACTTTAATTTAATTCAATTAGCTTTGTAGAATGTATTAGACTTTTATTTGATTTAATTAGCTTTGTTTGAATGTATTTGACTCTCATTTGATTCAAATAGCTTTGTTTGAATGTGTTTGACTTTCATTTGATTCAAATAGCTTTGTTTGAATGTGTTTGACTTTCATTTGATTCAATTAGCTTTGTAGAATGTATTTGACTTTCATTTGATTAAAATAGCTTTGTTTGAATGTGCTTGACTTTTATCTGATTCAATTAGCTTTGTTTGAATGTGTTTGATTTCATTTGATTCAATTAGCTTTGTAGAATGTATTTGACTTTCATTTGATTCAAATAGCTTTGTTTGAATGTGTTTGACTTTCATTTGTTACAATTAGCTTTGTAGAATGTATTTGATTTTCATTTGATTCATATAGCTTTGTTTAAATGTGTTTGACTTTCAATAGATTCAATTAGCTTTGTAGAATGTATTTGACAGTCATTTGATTCAAATATCTTTATTTGAATGTGTTTGAATTTCATTTAATTCAATTAGCTTTGTAGAATGCATTTTTACTTTCATTTGATTTATATAGCTTTGTTTGAATGTATTTGACTTTCATTTAAATTAAAAAGCTCTTTTTGAATGTGTTTGACTTTCATTTGATTTAAAAGGCTTTGTTTGAATGTGTTTGACTTTCATTTGATTCAAGTAGCTTTGTATAATGTATTTTACTTTTATTTGATTTAATTAGCTTTGTTTGAATTTATTTGACTCTCATTTGATTCAAATAGCTTTGTTTGAATGTGTTTGACTTTCATTTGATTTCATTAGCTTTGTAGAATGTATTTGACTGTCATTTGATTCAAATAGCTTTATTTTAATGTGTTTGACTTTCATTTGATTCAATTAGCTTTGTAAAATGTATTTGATTTTCATTTGATTCGAAATCTTTGTTTGAATGTGTTTGACTTTCATTTGATTCAATTATCTTTGTTTAAATGTGTTTGACTTTAATTTAATTCAATTAGCTTTGTAGAATGTATTAGACTTTTATTTGATTTAATTAGCTTTGTTTGAATGTATTTGACTCTCATTTGATTCAAATAGCTTTGTTTGAATGTGTTTGACTTTCATTTGATTCAATTAGCTTTGTTTAAATGTGTTTGACTTTAATTTAATTCAATTAGCTTTGTAGAATGTATTAGACTTTTATTTGATTTAATTAGCTTTGTTTGAATGTATTTGACTCTCATTTGATTCAAATAGCTTTGTTTGAATGTGTTTGACTTTCATTTGATTCAATTATCTTTGTTTAAATGTGTTTGACTTTAATTTAATTCAATTAGCTTTGTAGAATGTATTAGACTTTTATTTGATTTAATTAGCTTTGTTTGAATGTATTTGACTCTCATTTGATTCAAATATCTTTGTTTGAATGTGTTTGACTTTCATTTGATTCAATTAGCTTTGTAAAATGTATTTGATTTTCATTTGATTCGAAATCTTTGTTTGAATGTGTTTGACTTTCATTTGATTCAATTATCTTTGTTTAAATGTGTTTGACTTTAATTTAATTCAATTAGCTTTGTAGAATGTATTAGACTTTTATTTGATTTAATTAGCTTTGTTTGAATGTATTTGACTCTCATTTGATTCAAATAGCTTTGTTTGAATGTGTTTGACTGTCATTTGATTTAAAAGGCTTTGTTTGAATGTGTTTGACTTTCATTTGATTCAATTAGCTTTGTAGAATGTATTTTACTTTTATTTGATTTAATTAGCTTTGTTTGAATTTATTTGACTCTCATTTGATTCAAATAGCTTTGTTTGAATGTGTTTGACTTTCATTTGATTTCATTAGCTTTGTAGAATGTATTTGACTGTCATTTGATTCAAATAGCTTTATTTGAATGTGTTTGAATTTCATTTAATTCAATTAGCTTTGTAGAATGCATTTTTACTTTCATTTGATTTATATAGCTTTGTTTGAATGTATTTGACATTCATTTAAATTAAAAAGCTCTTTTTGAATGTGTTTGACTTTCATTTGATTTAAAAGGCTTTGTTTGAATGTGTTTGACTTTCATTTGATTCAATTAGCTTTGTAGAATGTATTTTACTTTTATTTGATTTAATTAGCTTTGTTTAAATTTATTTGACTCTCATTTGATTCAAATAGCTTTGTTTGAATGTGTTTGACTTTCATTTGATTTCATTAGCTTTGTAGAATGTATTTGACTGTCATTTGATTCAAATAGCTTTATTTGAATGTGTTTGACTTTCATTTGATTCAATTAGCTTTGTAAAATGTATTTCATTTTCATTTAATTCGAAATCTTTGTTTGAATGTGTTTGACTTTCATTTGATTCAATTATCTTTGTTTAAATGTGTTTGACTTTAATTTAATTCAATTAGCTTTGTAGAATGTATTAGACTTTTATTTGATTTAATTAGCTTTGTTTGAATGTATTTGACTCTCATTTGATTCAAATAGCTTTGTTTGAATGTGTTTGACTTTCATTTGATTCAAATAGCTTTGTTTGAATGTGTTTGACTTTCATTTGATTCAATTAGCTTTGTAGAATGTATTTGACTTTCATTTGATTAAAATAGCTTTGTTTGAATGTGCTTGACTTTTATCTGATTCAATTAGCTTTGTTTGAATGTGTTTGACTTTCATTTGATTCAATTAGCTTTGTTGAATGTATTTGACTTTCATTTGATTCAAATAGCTTTGTTTGAATGTGTTTGACTTTTGATTAGGGGATTTTTATCCACCAATCACCGTCTGACAAGTGGACCAACCAGGTTCCGCCACGTGTCCTTCACGTAGGCCAATAGGAGCCTGCCACGTGTCAATCACAGATACGTCCTCTACGGACCAATTGAGACACGCCACGTGTCCACCCATGCCAAATGGGAAAACCGGCCAACAAGGCCCAATCCTGTTTAGAGGCCTGGTCAGCCCTAGGTTTACCCTAAACCTTGAGAGTGGCACGCTTCTCAAGACTATAAATACTTAATTAATCCTCATTAAAGGGGATTGAGCAATTAATGACTCTCACCTAGAGAAGTCTAAACACACTAATAACCGGCTGATCTCGCTAACAAAGCAGATTACCAACATTGATCACTCCTCACCTAGAGGAACCAGATCTTCCCCCTTTAATTTCCGCACTTATTACTCCTTAATCAGGTACTAACTTGACCGTTGGAGGCGGAGCTCACAGGAGTCTCCGTTATTTTGCAGGTACAAGCGTCCGGTTCCAGTCTCGGAATTGTAACTCTCCCGCAGGACATCAGAAAACCCCGAAACATTTGGCGCCGTCTGTGGGGAGAGTACTTCAGAGATGGCATCCAAGTCTGTACCGACTCCTGAAGAGAGGCGTCCCCTAGACGACCCTCAAGTTCAGTCGGACCATGACACCGAAAGTGAATTTGAAGTTGAAACTCATACAGCTCCAGACGGGACCCTAAGGGCCCGACGTACCCGTCATACCAAAAGGAGGGAACGGGAGCATCTTCAAACAGGAAGCGAGCCAGCAGGCGCACCGCCTGCTCGGCAACAGCCGACTGATGGGTCTACTCCCATCACAAGGAACGAACTCATGACCTTCATGAGGGACTTCAAGGGAGAGATTCAAGAGTTGATCAACAAGAAGCCGCCTGCTTCAGTCAAGGAGCAGTCGGCCAAGAAACCCTCCACTTCACTGAAGAGGAAGCCAGTTCAAGGGCGAGAGGCGACTCCTCATCCTAAATCTAGGAAGCGGGAACCACCTGCCCTTGATTTCACAAAATTCCGTTATCCTACAGGAAATAGGAAACCGGTTCGTCATATTCAGGCGGATGGGTCAAAGCAAACATTCACAGATGCTCGGCTACTGCTAGAGCAGAAGAAGAGTGACCGATTGTCAGAGTCGGCTTCTACTTCAAACTTTCAAGACAGTTTGCGAAATGCCTCGATGAGGCATACTCAGTCGTACCATGAGAGTCAGTCAGGCGGCACCTCCCGTCAGTCCGGCTTTCATAGTGCCCAGGCGGTACAAAACTTACCATTTGTGCCGCAACAACAGTATTTTATGCAGCCACCTCCATTTGGTGGACCTACAGCAAAAAAACGTCCAACTTATGGACTGGCAGCTACGGTTGCTTAGACTTGGTGAACTGCCGTCGGCCTTCTCCAAGGAAATTACTGAAGCCGCTCAGCCGGCCAAAGTGAAAAATGTACTAGTAGGCGCCTATGACGGCACTA
This sequence comes from Chenopodium quinoa, assembly GCF_001683475.1. Lineage (NCBI taxonomy): Eukaryota > Viridiplantae > Streptophyta > Magnoliopsida > Caryophyllales > Amaranthaceae > Chenopodium > Chenopodium quinoa. Next base: position 59,337 of record NW_018744243.1, read on the forward strand.
CTAACCCAGAAGACCATCTGATGGCATTCACCAACCCGATGTACCTTCAAGGGTTGGATGATCCCACTTGGTGCAAGTGTTTCCCAGCGACTCTTAAAGGAATCGCACAGCAATGGTTCGGCAACCTGCCGACTGGTTGTGTAAATAGCTTCAGGACGCTTGCTTACTTATTTGCCTCCAACTTCGCCATGAACATCCCTGCGAAGAAAACGACCCTTGATTTGGGAACAATTCAGCAGGGCGAGAAGGAGGGGCTTCGTTCTTACATCAGGCGGTTTAACCTGATGAGAATACAGATTCAAGGGTTACCGGATGAGGTAGCTTATACCGACTTTTTTAGAGGTCTCAAAGACGGGTCTACCTTCAAATTTGATTTGGTTCGAAAAAGGGTGGCGACTCTTCAAGAGGCCTTGATTGAAGCAGAAGCCTATATACAGGCGACTGATCTTTGTACGATAAAACAGTCGGACGGGAAAAGGTTCGACAAAAGAGAAGGACGACAGAAACAGTCGTCAAACAAAGATGAGAAAAGAAAAGAGGTCTGGGCGGCTGATTCCTCTAAACAGCCGGCCCAGAAAAAGAAAAAAGAATTCAAACCATACTCCCCAAAGTATGCGTTTAACAAGGATAACCAGTTTATCCTAAAAGAAATCAAGGGACGGATCTCAATTGAGAAGCCGATCCCCATGAAGGGTTCTGCAAACAACCGGAACCAAGATAAAATCTGTGCTTATCATGATGACGTTGGTCATCACACCAATGACTGCATCAGTCTTATGCGGTACCTAGACCGCCTGGCTGAGCAAGGTGATCTTGACACTTATGTCAAGAAATCTACGGGGAACACTTCCTCAAAAAAGTTGTCGGCCAAAAAGAATCAACAGGCCGACAGCTCCGATACAGATGATGCAGTCGTCTACACCATTGCAGGCGGCTTCTCAGGAGGCGGCCCCACTATTAGGGGCAACAAAGATAATATAAGGCGGTTAGATGTAAATTCCGTTCACCAAGGACGGCCGTCCAAATATACATTTCCTGAGATTGTCATCACTGAAGAGGATCTAGGAGGGGTAAGGGGGCCGCATGACGACCCTCTCGTTATTGAATGTAAAGTGGCCAACCAGAGAGTTGGCCGAATCCTCATAGATACCGGGAGCTCCTCAGATCTCATCAGCAGCAAATGTCTGTCGAAACTGAAATATCAGACTGACTGCATACATCCGGCCTCCCACCCTTTAATAGGGTTTGGAGGAGGAGTCGTCCACCCACTGGGACGAGTAGATTTACCCATTCGCCTGGGCGAAAAAAGGGAAGGACGACACATGGTAGTCCGGTTCCTAGTAGTAGAGGAACTCTCGGCCTACAACATGATTCTGGGTCGACCAACCCTGAATAATTCCAAGGCTGTTATAATCCCGTCTCTTATGTTGCTCAAGTTTGAGAGGGATAATGGAACAGTCGGCTCCCTAAAAGGGAGATCAGAGGATGGCCCGAGAGTGCTATCTCTCGGATGTCAAGCCCACTGTTATGGCCACTGGGTCAAGTGGTGAAAAAACAGACCTTGACAATGTCAAGGAGAGTGCGCCTGTTCAAGAAGCAGGCGGCAAAAAGAGAAAGGCGTCCCAGACAGAGTCCGCAAGAAAAGCGAGAAAATAGCAATCATTGGCAGAGGAGCGGTCGGATGAGTTCCGCCCTCAGCCGGCTGGTGAGCATGCGGACCTGATCTTAGACGACTCACGTCCTGACCGAACAGTCAAAGTTGGGACGACTGCTCTGAGAAACCTTGGTGACGACTTTCACAACCTATTGAAAGAATACAAGGACATCTTTGCATTTGAAGTCCATGAAATGCCAGGCATTAGTCCTGATCTGGCGGTACATAAACTCGCCGTGGATCCGAAAAAGAAGCCGGTACGGCAAAAGAAGCGGAACCATGGCGAAGAAAGAAGTTTCATGGACGATAACCTGGTCGACTCAACAGCCGGCCATGCCTTGATGAGTTTCAAGGACGCCTATTCTGGTTTCCATCAAATTCCCTTATGGAAAAAAGATCAGGAGAAGACGGCCTTCGTCACTGATCAGGGGTTATACTGTTACACGGTCATGCCGTTTGGTCTTAAGAATCCGAGAGGTTCAGAAGTTAACAGGTTGTCTGGCGGCCTTGGAAGATTTCTAAGCCAATCAGGCGACAAATGCCTATACTTTTTCCAGGCAATTAAGAAAAAGGCAAGGTTTGAATGGGGGCCGGATGCTGAGGCCGCCTTCCAGAAATTAAAAGTTCACTTGCATTCCTTGCCGAGGCTGGTCAGCCCTTTGCCCAAAGAGGTTCTCTACATGTACCTGGCCGTCTCTGATCATGCGTTAAGCGCTGTTCTCCTTGCTGAAAGGGACGGCTGTCAGCTCCCGGCCTACTTTGTCAGTCACGTACTGAAAAATGCCGAGTTGAGGTATCCCCTAGTGGAGAAATTTGGTCTTGCACTCTTCATGGCTGTTAAAAAATTGAAGCCCTACTTTTTGGCACATACAGTCGTCGTGTATACAGACCAACCTATCAAGCGGCCGCTGACCATCATGGAGTCGTCAGGCCGAATGATCAAATGGGCCATAGAAATACAGAGCCTCGAAGTTACTTTCGAACCTAGAAAAGCAGTGAAGGGGCAAGCCTTTGCTGACTTTATTGTAGAGATGACTTGTCCTCCTGACTCTCAAGTTCCAGACCAAGTATGGAAGATATATGTGGACGGAAGCTCTACTTCAAATGGTTGTGGAGCAGGCGTCATATGTCAGTCGCCAGAGGGCGACAGGTTCGAGTATGCTCTACGCTTCAGTTTTCAGGCTTCAAACAATGAGGCAGAATATGAAGCTTTACTAGCCGGGATCCGCATGTGCAAGGCGGCAGGGGCAAGAAAAATAGACGCCTGTTCCGATTCACAATTGATAGTGAGTCAGTACAATGGCGAATACGAAGCAACCCATCCGGTCATGATCAAGTATTTACAGGCGGTCCGACAAGCAGTCGGCTCCCTTGAGGATTTCCATCTGATCCAAGTGCCGAGATCAGAAAACAACCAGGCGGATGCACTGTCAAAATTAGCATCATCCGCCTCCTCTGATACTCCTCGAACTGTTTTTTGGGAAGTAATGGAGAAGAGAAGCATCGAGGAAAACCCTATTGGAATCCTAGACAGAAGCTCAACCTGGATGGATTCAATCAGGGCATATCTGACAAACGGTACACTGCCGGATGATCCTCAACAGGCGGCAGCACTGAAAAAACGAGCCACCTGTTTTGAAATGATTAAGGGAGAACTTCACAAGAGGGGGTACCTTCAACCCTTCTTAAAGTGTGTTACTCCAGAAAAGGGACGACAGATACTAGATGATCTTCACTCTGGTTACTGTGCTTCGCATATAGGTGGTAGGATGCTTGCTCAAAGGGCAAGGCGGCAGGGCTACTTTTGGCCTACTTTGGAAGCAGATGCAATGGAGATGGTGAAAAAAATGTGACAAGTGCCAAAGGTTTGGCAAACTAATTCACCGTCCGGCTACTGACCTCACTACCATTAACAGCCCACTACCGTTTGCTAAGTGGGGCATGGACATTCTGGGTCCATATACGCCTGCTACAGGCGGCAGAAGGTACATACTTGTTGCCGTTGACTACTTCACTAAATGGGTAGAGGCGGAGGCTCTAAAGGGAATCAAGACGAAAGATGTAATTTCATTCATTTGGAAAAATGTCATCACTCGGTTCGGGGTTCCCATGTCTATGGTTTTTGATAATGGTCCCCAATTTGAGACGCCTGTTCTCAAAAGCTGGTTGGGTGACCAAGGAATTGCAAACTACTTTGCATCTGTCGGCCGTCCACAAGCAAACGGCCAGGTAGAAGCCTTTAATAAAATCATCTCAGACGGTCTCAAGAAAAAGATTGAACGAGCAGGCGGCCTATGGGCGGATGAACTACCACATGTTCTCTGGGCCATTATGACGACTGAAAAAGGGGCGACTAGAGAAACTCCATTCCTCCTAACTTACGGTGCGGAAGCTGTTCTTCCAATAGAACACTACGAACCGACTCTTCGAGTAATGCTATATGATAAAGAGGCAAACTGGGAAGCCATGCGCCTAGCATTAGACTCACTTCCTGAAAAGAGGGGCAATGCTGTCTTGCGCCATGAGACATATCGCCTGAGAATGACTAGATCATACAACAAAAAAGTACACAGCCGTCCACTCAAAGTAGGGGACTTTGTACTTAGAAAAATGGAAGCAGTTGGTAGGGCTAATGAGTCTGGCAAACTAACTCCCAACTGGGAAGGACCCTACCGAATCTATGAGGAAGTCAGGGACGGTACCTACCGTCTGGAAACACCAGACGGACAACCGTTGCCTCGAACTTTGAATGTGGATAATCTTAAAAAATATTTCTTTTGAATGATGTAAAGTAAAGAGCTACTTAATAAAAGTTTGCACTTACTATTCAATTTTGTATTACGAGGGGCATGCCGTCTGTACCTTTACAGTCGGCTACTCTCCATTGAGTTTTACACTCTATCTTTAGAGGGGCATGCCGTCTGTACCTTTACAGTCGGCTACTCTCCATTGAGTTTTACACTCTATCTTCAGAGGGGCATGCCGTCTGTACCTTTACAGTCGGCTACTCTCCATTGAGTATTTCACTCACAATAGGGGCATGTCGCCTGGGCATATAGTCGGCTACTCTCCATAAGAAGATGGCCGACTGGTTCCAAGCACATAGCCACCCCCCTAATACTTAGCTAAAAAGATTAGGGCCTGGCCGACCCTGTGCCTAACAGGCGGCTACCCTTCTTTTACTTAGCACCTACGTTCACCAAGAACTTACCAAGGCCACAGGCCGAATGATCAGACCAGGCGCCAAGCCAACTGATCAAATCTACAAAACTAATACGACCTGTCCCAACATCATAGCAGGCGTTCGACGGCATCCCTCCGGATGAAATTCGTCGCAGAGAGTAGCTCCCTTTTGGGTGGAACATTGTTCTATAAACTAATTACACGGCACCTATACGACTGTCCCCAAGGGCAACCACGTAGCCGTTTTTGAGACAAGGATAACTCTATCACTAACCAAACCACTGGTAGCAGTTGACATCTGAGTCAGATGACCGCCTGTATTACTTGGGATAAATGCAGGGGTACCTATTGAGTTAATAGCCAACAAACATTGGCGAATCAAGGGGTCTAGCCGGCCTACGCCGCCTGGTACCTCTACTTCTCAAACAAAAGTGACGGCGACTGAGTAACTCCAATGTTAACTCATAGTCACTCCCTCAAATTTGGTATGGAACCTAAAAGGTTTGAGTCGTCCGCCTGTTTTTAACAAACAGGGGCACTCAAACCCCTATTCCTACTAGGTAACCTATTGAGTTATTAGCCAACAAACATTGGCAAATCAAGGGGATCAGCCGGCCTCCGCCGCCTGGTACCTCTACTACTCAATCTAAATTGTGACGAAGACTAAGTAACTCCTATGTTAACTTAATAGTCACTCAAACTTAGTATGGAGCCTAAAAGGTATGAGTCGTCCGCCTGTTTTTAACAAACAAGGGCTCTCAACCACTACTCTTGCTAGGTTAACAAATTATGAGTTAAAAGCCAACAACATTGGCAATAAAGGGAAACAACCGGTACCCGCCGCTTGTTATCTCTACTACTCAATTCCTTGGCGACTAGGTAATACTCTATTTACTTGGTCAGACCACTTTCCTACTTGGTTAAATTTACAAATGATCCAGACAAAATAGTTCGAAAACCGATTGGGTAAATGGCCGACTGATCGTCTACCCTGGAAACAGACAACCAGTCGTCCAAGGGCATAGGCGGCGTACTAACTATCCGTACCTGTCTGCAACGTTCGGCCATGTACAACAGTCGATCTAGTAAACAATTGGATATTAGATATGGAATACTTGGACAAATATGAAGCAAACAAAAATTCATTAAAAATAAGCCGGTCATTAAAGACCAGCAAAATATTCAAAGCCCCGGCCCCCTGGCCGGGTAAATACAAAGCAAACGGCACGCAGGCCGTGGAAAGAATACATTAAGCTTAAGAAGGGGGCAGTTCAGTATTAGCAGCTGCCGCCTAGTCAGCACTCTTCTTGCTGGACTCGGCTTCAGCTGCATCCTTTTTTGATGCCTTACCCCCAAGTGGCACAAGCGCCACAACCGGCTCCTCCTCCTCCTCCAACGCTTCTCCCAACGCCTCTCCTTCAGCAGCCGCCAGGATCTCTTGATTATATGTTTCCGAACACTGGCGGTACGTTCTTTCCCAAGAGGCAAAGTCGGCACTGGGGAAGAGGCGGCCCCAGGTCATGCGCTGGATTTGAGCGGAGTCTTCCATCATCTCCCGGACGAGCTCTTTCTTCTCTTGCTCGGCCTTTTCCGAGAGCTCTTGGGTAAGACTCTTCTCTTGGCTCACCAGGCGTTCTTTTACGCTGGCCAAGGATTTCTCCATGGCTTCGTAAGAGTACATTTTTTGGCGAAGAGGTTTCAGCTCGGCCTTAAGATTTGTGATGGTCGCCTCCAGCTCGTCATTCTTCTTCTGGGCCGCCTCTAACTGAGCCCGAACAGCGGCGGTAGCCTGCGCCTGATAATAAAGAATATCAATGGTCAGTACTTCATTTTGGGCAATTTGAAACATTGCCTTATCACAGTCAGAGGCGGCCATAGCTTTTGCAGCCTTTACCTCTTTGTTCTTCCGATCAAGCGGCTTGCGAAGGCCGTTAACTCGGAGCAGGGCCTAAGTACAAAAAAAAAGGCGTCAGTTTCCAAACAAAAAAAAATAACAGGCGTCCTGGAATTCAAATACTCAAAGAGTATACCTCAGCAAGGACCCCTGCAATCCCATCAAGGTCAAGGGTGCCGACACCCCTGACCGCCTCCCTTTCAGATGGAGGAACTACTTTGATCATGGACTTGGCTACCTCTACCAAGTCAGGCCCCTGAGGGCCGGCTGCATCAAGCGTAAAAAAGCAAGTTAGACCTAGTCAAGAAGGAAGCAAGTGTAAAAGTTTTTACAAGTAATTGTCCATACTTCTAGGCGGCCCCGCCGGAGTTTTAGAAGAAGTGGCCGGCTGCTTCTCTGCCGCCACTGTTTTCCTGGAAGACCCAGGAGAGCTTGCAACAGTCGTCCTCCGGGCCTTGGGGTCCGGCTGTTGCGAGGAAGAAGCTCTTGGAGTGCCCGACTGAAAAAAAAAAAAAAAAAAAAAAAAAAAAAAAAAAAAAAAAAAAAAACTCCTAAAAGAGGAAGAGTTTTGAAGCCTACCAAGGGTGCCCCCTTATTGGGGGAGTCGGTACAAGACTGTTGCATGAGAGAGGCCCGCAACATGGCCGCCGCAGTCTTGGATGCTGTTATTTTACTCATGGCGTCAGCTGCAAAAAATAAACAGCAAAGTTAGTAAAAATCCCAAGTAAACAAGGCGTGAAAAAACAGAGTATTTGTCAGGCCGGCTACCACTAGAGCACCGACTGCTGAGGCCACAGGCGGCCAAAAAGTACTCGTCATAGAGCCACTTGAAGCTCGGGACGCAGTTTAGGGGTACTTGCTCTCGTACCCCTGAAGTAGAGTTCCCCCAAGTCTCTACTTTGAAGAGTCCTTTGTCTAGGATCTCTTTTTTAGCCTTTGGGGGAACAGGCGGCATGCTGCGGCCGCCTGCGAGAAGTGGCGGATCCCTATTCCACTTGTTAAAGCGTTTGTTCAGCTCCGTGTCTGAACCCTCGATGATAAGGAAGGTGTTCCGCCAATCCTTCCATTTGTTCGCCTTACCTCTCGTCATGAGGTAGCCCCTATGGCTTGTTAATTGATACCAGCCGGTACCTCCCGACTTAGGGGTCCGGCTGAGATAGTTCATGTGGGCGAAAGCCTCAAAGCTTGGCTCCACCCCGTACATTTCGCACCCGGCCACATAGCCGAGTACGTTTACCCAAGAGTTGGGGGCTAACTGCCATAACCCCAAATCATACCCATCTAAAATCCGCTGAACAACCGGATGTAATGGGAAGCGCAGTCCAGCTTTGATGGCCGCCACATAGCAGCCAAAGCAGCCGTCATCATAGCTGGTACCAGCCGGCCAGACGACAGTGTCTTCTGGATCCGGCACGAACAGTAAAAATCCGGGGCCCATTCTGTGGTTAGCTATAAAGCTCTCCACTTTGTCTTGCATGGCTGCGATCCGGCCCCGGGGTACCGTGCAGTAGTAGGGGTGTTTTCCTCTCTGTAAGAGGCGGACGGCTCCGCCCAATTGCCCCCCTTCTCAACTGCATGAGAAAGCCTCGCCTCTTGTAGGCGGCTGTTTCTTTCTTCTGAGCCTGGAGAAGCGTGGCCAGAAGAGTTGGACTCGGACTCGTCCTCTGACGAGTCCGAAGAGGACGACTCCTCCCCTCTCCCAGAGGGGCCCGCCTCCTCTCCCTTAGAAGGAGCAGGAGGAAAATTAGACATATCAACGGTGAAATGGGAAGGGACCACCTTGACCCCTCCCTCAGAACTGTCGGCTTGGCAGCCATCTCGTTTCACTTCTACATCTGGCGCCTGGTCAGATGTTTCACTAATGAGCACCCTTTGGGAGGAGCCGTCCGAGTTTGAGATCATAGCAGTCTTTTTTGTTCTGGCCATCACGTTCTGCATAGACACAGATACAGTCGGACTTTGTATAAAGGGCAAAGATGGGTCCAGAAAAGGGCAGGCGGCACTCCTAGTCCTAGATTCAGCCGTCCCCGGTGACCGGCTGATCACTAACTTAGGTCGTGTCGTGTGCTTCCGTGGTGCCATTTCAAAAAATAAAAAGAAAAATTAAGAGTAAGAGAACTGACAGTTACCTGAACGAGTGACGGTTGATGAAGTTCTGAAAATCCTGTGCAGTCGGCTTGTCAGAACAGGCGGTAGGCAGAAAAGGTCCGAAATGTCAGAGCAAGTTCAGGGGTCCGAATGTTCTCGCAAAGTTCTCAAATGTGAAAATGACCGAAGTCAGCACTTCTTTATATAGGCAAAGTGAGAAGGCGAAGGGTCGCTTCCAAATTCAAAATTTGGGCGGGAAAATCTCTCGGCCATTTGCAAGGTGACACCTGTACCAGGCCGTCGCCTGTCACCGTGCGGCACCTGTCACAGGTGACACGTGACCAGTCACGTGCCACCTGTGAGGGGCAAATGATTAGGGGATTTTTATCCACCAATCACCGTCTGACAAGTGGACCAACCAGGTTCTGCCACGTGTCCTTCACGTAGGCCAATAGGAGCCTGCCACGTGTCAATCACAGATACGTCCTCTACGGACCAATTGAGACACGCCACGTGTCCACCCATGCCAAATGGGAAAACCGGCCAACAAGGCCCAATCCTGTTTAGAGGCCCGGTCAGCCCTAGGTTTACCCTAAACCTAGAGAGTGGCACACTTCTGAAGACTATAAATACTTAATTAATCCTCATTAAAGGGGATTGAGCAATTAATGACTCTCACCTAGAGAAGTCTAAACACACTAATAACCGGCTGATCTCGCTAACAAAGCAGATTACCAACATTGATCACTCCTCACCTAGAGGAACCAGATCTTCCCCCTTTAATTTCCGCACTTATTACTCCTTAATCAGGTACTAACTTGACCGTTGGAGGCGGAGCTCACAGGAGTCTCCGTTATTTTGCAGGTACAGGCATCCGGTTCCAGTCTCGGAATTGTAACTCTCCGGCAGGACATCAGAAAACCCCGAAACAACTTTCATTTGATTCAATTAGCTTTTTTAGAATGTATTTGACTTTCATTTGATTCAAATAGCTTTATTTGAATGTGTTTGACTTTCATTTGATTCAATTAGCTTTGTAGAATGTATTTGACTTTCATTTGATTCGAAATCTTTGTTTGAATGTGTTTGACTTTCATTTGGTTCAATTAGATTTGTTTGAATGTGTTTGACTTTAATTTAATTCAATTAACGTTGTAGAAAATATTAGGCCTTTATTTGATTTAATTAGCTTTGTTTGAATGTATTTGACTCTCATTTGATTCAAATAGCTTTGTTTGAATGTGTTTGACTTTCATTTGATTCAAATAGCTTTGTTTGAATGTGTTTGACTTTCATTTCATTCAATTAGCTTTGTAGAATGTATTTGACTTTCATTTGATTAAAATAGCTTTGTTTGAATGTGCTTGACTGTCATCTGATTCAATTAGCTTTGTTTGAATGTGTTTGACTTTCATTTGATTCAATTAGCTTTGTTGAATGTATTTGACTTTCATTTGATTCAAATAGCTTTGTTTAAATGCGTTTAACTTTCATTTGATTCAATTAGCTTTGTTTGAATGTGTTTGACTTTCATTTGATTCAATTAGCTTTGTTTGAATTTGTTTGACTTTCATTTGTTTCAATTAGCTTTGTCGAATGTATTTGATTTTCATTTGATTCAAATAGCTTTGTTTGAATGTGTTTGACTTTCAATTGATTCAATTAGCTTTGTAGAATGTATTTGACTGTCATTTAATTCAAATAGCTTTATTTGAATGTGTTTGAATTTCATTTAATTCAATTAGCTTTGTAGAATGTATTTTTACTTTCATTTGATTTATATAGCTTTGTTTGAATGTATTTGACTTTCATTTATATTAAAAACCTCTTTTTGAATGTGTTTGACTTTCGTTTGATTTAAAAGGCTTTGTTTGAATGTGTTTGACTTTCATTTGATTCAATTAGCTTTGTAGAATGTATTTTACTTTTATTTGATTTAATTAGCTTTGTTTGAATTTATTTGACTCTCATTTGATTCAAATAGCTTTGTTTGAATGTGTTTGACTTTCATTTGATTCAATTAGCTTTGTAGAATGTATTTGACTGTCATTTGATTCAAATAGCTTTATTTGAATGTGTTTGAATTTCATTTAATTCAATTAGCTTGGTAGAATGCATTTTTACTTTCATTTGATTTATACAGCTTTGTTTGAATGTATTTGACTTTCATTTAAATGAAAAAGCTCTTTTTGATATGTTTGACTTTCATTTGATTTAAAAGGCTTTGTTGAATGTGTTTGACTTTCATTTGATTCAATTAGCTTTGTAGAATGTATTTTACTTTTATTTGATTTAATTAGCTTTGTTTGAATGTGTTTGACTCTCATTTGATTCAACCAGCTTTGTTTGAATGTGTTTGAATTTCATTTGATTCAATTAGCTTTGTAGAATGTATTTGATTTTCATTTGATTCGAAATCTTTGTTTGAATGTGTTTGACTTTCATTTGATTCAATTAGCTTTGTTTGAATGTGTTTGACTTTCATTTGATTCAATTAGCTTTGTTTGAATGTGTTTGACTTTCATTTGATTCACTTAGCTTTGTTGAATGTATTTGACTTTCATTTGATTCAAATAGCTTTGTTTGAATGTGTTTGACTTTCATTTGATTCAATTAGCTTTGTAGAATGTTTTTGACATTCATTTAATTAAAATAGCTTTGTTTCAATGTGTTTGATTTTCATTTGATTCAATTAGCTTTGTTTGAATGTGTTTGACTTTCATTTGTTTCAATTAGCTTTGTAGAATGTATTTGATTTTCATTTGATTCAAATAGCTTTGTTTGAATGTGTTTGACTTTCAATTGATTTAATTAGCTTTGTAGAATGTATTTGATTTTCATTTGATTCAAATAGCTTTATTTGAATGTGTTAGAATTTCATTTGATTCAATTAGCTTTGTAGAATGCATTTCACTTTCATTTGATTTATATAGCTTTGTTTGAATGTGTTTGACTTTCATTTAAATTAAAAAGCTTTTTTTGAATGTGTTTGACTTTCATTTGATTTAAAAGGCTTTGTTTGAATGTGTTTGACTTTCATTTGATTCAATTAGCTTTGTAGAATGTATTTTACTTTTATTTGATTTAATTAGCTTTGTTTGAATTTATTTGACTCTAATTTGATTCAAATAGCTTTGTTTGAATGTGTTTGACTTTCATTTGATTCAATTAGCTTTGTAGAATGTATTTGACTTTCATTTGATTCAAATAGCTTTATTTGAATGTGTTTGACTTTCATTTGATTCAATTAGCTTTGTAAAATGTATTTGATTTTCATTTGATTCGAAATCTTTGTTTGAATGTGTTTGACTTTCATTTGATTTAATTTGCTTTGTTTGAATGTGTTTGACTTTAATTTAATTCAATTAGCTTTGTAGAATGTATTAGACTTTTATTTGATTTAATTATCTTTGTTTGAATGTATTTGCCTCTCATTTGATTCAAATAGCTTTGTTTGAATGTGTTTGACTTTCATTTTATTCAAAAAGCTTTGTTTGAATGTGTTTGACTTTCATTTGATTCAATTAGCTTTGTAGAGTGTATTTGACTTTCATTTGATTAAAATAGCTTTGTTTGAATGTGCTTGACTTTCATCTGATTCAATTAGCTTTGTTTGAATGTGTTTGACTTTCATTTGATTCATTTAGCTTTGTTGAATGTATTTGACTTTCATTTGATTAAAATTAGCTTTGTTTGAATGTGTTTGACTTTCATTTGATTCAATTAGCTTTGTTGAATGTATTTGACTTTCATTTGATTCAAATAGCTTTGTTTGAATGTGTTTGACTTTCATTTGATTCAATTAGCTTTTTAGAATGTATTTGACTTTCATCTGATTCAAATAGCTTTATTTGAATATGTTTGACTTTCATTTGATTCAATTAGCTTTGTAGAATGTATTTGACTTTCATTTGATTCGAAATCTTTGTTTGAATGTGTTTGACTTTCATTTGATTCAATTAGCCTTGTTTGAATGTGTTTGACTTTAATTTAATTCAATTAGCGTTGTAGAATGTATTAGACTATTATTTGAATTAATTAGCTTTGTTTGAATGTATTTGACTCTCATTTGATTCAAATAGCTTTGTTCGAATGTGTTTGACTTTCATTTGATTCAAATAGCTTTGTTTGAATGTGTTTGACTTTTATTTGATTCAATTAGCTTTGTATAATGTATTTGACTTTTATTTGATTAAAATAGCTTTGTTTGAATGTGCTTGACTGTCATCCGATTCAATTAGCTTTGTTTGAATGTGTTTGACTTTCATTTGATTCAATTAGCTTTGTTGAATGTATTTGACTTTCATTTGATTCAAATAGCTTTGTTTCAATGCGTTTAACTTTCATTTGATTCAATTAGCTTTGTTTGAATGTGTTTGACTTTCATTTGACTCAAATAGCTTTATTTGATTGCGTTTGACTTTCATTTGATACAATTAGCTTTGTAGAACGTATTTGACTTTCATTTGATTCAAATAGCTTTGTTTGAATGTGTTTGACTTTCATTTGATTCCATCAGCTTTGTAGAATGTATTTGACTTTCAATTGAATCTAATAGCTTTGTTTGAATGTGTTTGACTTTCATTTGTTTCAATTTGCTTTGTAGAATGTATTTGACTTTCATTTTCTTCAAATAGCTTTGTTTGAATGTGTAGAATGTATTAGACCTTTTTTTTGATTTAATTAGCTTTGTAGAATCTATTAGACTTTTATATGATTTAATTAGCTTTGTTTGAATGTATTTGACTCTCATTTGATTCAAATAGCTTTGTTTGAATGTGTTTGACTTTCATTTTATTCAAATAGCATTGTTTGAATGTGTTTGACTTTCATTTGACTCAAATAGCTTTATTTGATTGCGTTTGACTTTCATTTGATACAATTAGCTTTGTAGAACGTATTTAACTTTCATTTGATTCAAATAGCTTTGTTTGAATGTGTTTGACTTTGATTTGATTCAATTAGCTTTGTAGAATCTATTTGACTTTCATTTGACTCAAATGACTTTGTTTGACTGTGTTTGACTTTCATTTGTTTCAATTTGCTTTGTAGAATGTATTTTACTTTCATTTTCTTCAAATAGCTTTGTTTGAATGTGTTTGACTATCATTTGATTCAATTAGCTTTGTAGAATGTATTTGACATTCATTTAATTTAAATAGATTTGTTTGAATGTGTTTGACTTTCATTTGAGTCAATTAGCTTTGTTTGAATGTGTTTGACTTTCATTTGATTCAATTAGCTTTGTAGAATTTATTTGACTTTCATTTAATTCAAATAAATTTGTTTGAATGTGTTTGACTTTCAATTGATTTAATTAGCTTTGTTTGAATGTGTTTGACTTTCATTTGATTCAATTAGCTTTGTAGAATGTATTTGACTTTCATTTAATTCAAATAGCTTTGTTTGAATGTGTTTGACTTTCAATTGATTCAATTAGCTTTGTAGAATGTATTTGACTGTCATTTGATTCAAATAGCTTTGTTTGAATGTGTTTGAATTTCATTTAATTCAATTTGCTTTGTAGAACGAATTTCACTTTCATTTGATTTATATAGCTTTGTTTGAATGTATTTGACTTTCATTTAAATTAAAAAGCTCTTTTTGAATGTGTTTGACTTTCATTTGATTTAAAAGGCTTTGTTTGAATGTATTTGACTTTCATTTGATTCAATTAGCTTTGTAGAATGTATTTTACTTTTATTTGATTTAATTAGCTTTGTTAGAATTTATTTGACTCTAATTTGATTCAAATAGCTTTGTTTGAATGTGTTTGACTTTCATTTGATTCAATTAGCTTTGTAGAATGTATTTGACTTTCATTTGATTCAGATAGCTTTATTTGAATGTGTTTGACTTTCATTTGATTCAATTAGCTTTGTAGAATGTATTTGATTTTCAATTGATTTGAAATCTTTGTTTGAATGTGTTTGACTTTCATTTGATTTAATTAGCTTTGTTTGAATGTGTTTGACTTTAATTTAATTCAATTAGCTTTGTAGAATGTATTAGACTTTTATTTGATTTAATTAGCTTTGTTTGAATGTATTTGACTCTCATTTGATTCAAATAGCTTTGTTTGAATGTGTTTGACTTTCATTTGATTCAATTAGCTTTGTTGAATGTATTTGACTTTCATTTTATTCAAATAGCTTTGTTTGAATGTGTTTGACTTTCATTTGATTCAATTAGCTTTGTAAAATGTATTTGACTTTCATTTGATTCAAATAGCTTTGTTTGAATGAGTTTGACTTTCATTTGTTTCAATTAGCTTTGTAGAATGTATTTGATTTTCATTTGATTTAAATAGCTTTGTTTGAATGTGTTTGACTTTCAATTGATTCAATTAGCTTTGTAGAATGTGTTTGACTGTCATTTGATTCAAATAGCTTTGTTTGAATGTGTTTGAATTTCATTTAGATCAATTTGCTTTGTAGAATGCATTTCACTTTCATTTGATTTATATAGCTTTGTTTGAATGTGTTTGACTTTCATTTAAATTAAAAAGCTTTTTTTTGAATGTGTTTGACTTTCATTTGATTTAAAAGGCTTAGTTTGAATGTGTTTGACTTTCATTTGATTCAATTAGCTTTGTAGAATGTATTTCACTTTCATTTGATTCAAAATCTTTGTTTGAATGTGTTTGACTTTCATTTGATTCAATTAGCTTTGTTTGAATGTGTTTGACTTTAATTTAATTCAATTAGCTTTGTAGAATGTATTAGACTTTTATTTGATTTAATTAGCTTTGTTTGAATGTATTTGACTCTCATTTGATTCAAATAGCTTTGTTTGAATGTGTTTGACTTTCATTTTATTCAAATAGCTTTGTTTGAATGTGTTTGACTTTCATTTGATTCAATTAGCTTTGTAGAATGTATTTGACTTTCATTTGATTAAAATAGCTTTGTTTGAATGTGCTTGACTTTCATCTGATTCAATTAGCTTTGTTTGAATGTGTTTGACTTTCATTTGATTCAATTAGCTTTGTTGAATGCATTTGACTTTCATTTGATTCAAATAGCTTTGTTTGAATGTGTTTGACTTTCATTTGATTCAATTAGTTTTGTAAAATGTATTTGACTTTCATTTGATTCAAATAGCTTTGTTTGAATGAGTTTGACTTTCATTTGTTTCAATTAGCTTTGTAGAATGTATTTGATTTTCATTTGATTTAAATAGCTTTGTTTGAATGTGTTTGACTTTCAATTTATTCAATTAGCTTTGTAGAATGTATTTGACTGTCATTTAATTCAAATAGCTTTATTTGAATGTGTTTGAATTTCATTTAATTCAATTTGCTTTGTAGAATGTATTTTTACTTTCATTTGATTTATATAGCTTTGTTTGAATGTATTTGACTTTCATTTAAATTAAAAACCTCTTTTTGAATGTGTTTGACTTTCGTTTGATTTATAAGGCTTTGTTTGAATGTGTTTGACTTTCATTTGATTCAATTAGCTTTGTAGAATGTATTTTACTTTTATTTGATTTAATTAGCTTTGTTTGAATTTATTTGACTCTCATTTGATTCAAATAGCTTTGTTTGAATGTGTTTGACTTTCATTTGATTCAATTAGCTTTGTAGAATGTATTTGACTTTCATTTGATTCAAATAGCTTTATTTGAATGTGTTTGGCTTTCATTTGATTCAATTAGCTTTGTAGAATGTATTTGATTTTCATTTGATTCGAAATCTTTCTTTGAATGTGTTTGACTTTCAT
The DNA here is from genome assembly GCF_001683475.1 of Chenopodium quinoa. Taxonomy (NCBI): domain Eukaryota; kingdom Viridiplantae; phylum Streptophyta; class Magnoliopsida; order Caryophyllales; family Amaranthaceae; genus Chenopodium; species Chenopodium quinoa. The sequence continues at coordinate 75,880 of NW_018744243.1, forward strand.
TTGATTCAATTAGCTTTGTTTAAATGTGTTTGACTTTAATTTAATTCAATTAGCTTTGTAGATTGTATTAGACTTTTATTTGATTTAATTAGCTTTGTTTGAATGTATTTGACTCTCATTTGATTCAAATAGCTTTGTCTGAATGTGTTTGACTTTCATTTTATTCAAATAGCTTTGTTTGAATGTGTTTGACTTTCATTCGATTCAATTAGCTTTGTAGAATGTATTTCACTTTTATTTGATTAAAATAGCTTTGTTTGAATGTGCTTGACTTTCTTCTGATTTAATTAGCTTTGTTTGAATGTGTTTGTCTTTCATTTGATTCAATTAGCTTTGTTGAATGTATTTGACTTTCATTTGATTCAAATAGCTTTGTTTGAATGTGTTTGACTTTCATTTGATTCAATTAGCTTTGTAGAATGTATTTGACTTTTATTTGATTCAAATAGCTTTGTTTAAATGTGTTTGACTTTCATTTGTTTCAATTAGCTTTGTAGAATGTATTTGATTTTCATTTGATTCAAATAGCTTTGTTTGAATGTGTTTGACTTTCAATTGATTCAATTAGCTTTGTAGAATGTATTTGACTTTCATTTGATTCGAAATCTTTGTTTGAATGTGTTTGACTTTCATTTGATTCAATTAGCTTTGTTTGAATGTGTTTGACTTTAATTTAATTCAATTAGCGTTGTAGAATGTATTAGACTTTTTTTGAATTAATTAGCTTTGATTGAATGTATTTGACTCTCATTTGATTCAAATAGCTTTGTTTGAATGTGTTTGACTTTCATTTGATTCAAATACCTTTGTTTGAATGTGTTTGACTTTCATTTGATTCAATTAGCTTTGTAGAATGTATTTGACTTTCATTTGATTAAAATAGCTTTGTTTGAATGTGCTTGACTTTCATCTGATTCAATTAGCTTTGTTTGAATGTGTTTGACTTTCATTTGATTCAATTAGCTTTGTTGAATGTATTTGACTTTCATTTGATTCAAATAGCTTTGTTTGAATGTGTTTGACTTTCATTTGATTCATTTAGCTTTGTAGAATGTATTTAACTGTAATTAGATTCAAATAGCTTTATTTCAATGTGTTTGAATTTCATTTAATTCAATTAGCTTTGTAGAATGCATTTTTACTTTCATTTGATTTATATAGCTTTGTTTGAATGTATTTGACTTTCATTTAAATTAAAAAGCTCTTTTTGTATGTGTTTGACTTTCATTTGATTTAAAAGGCTTTGTTTGAATGTGTTTGACTTTCATTTAATTCAATTAGCTTTGTAGAATGTATTTTACTTTTATTTGATTTTATTAGCTTTGTTTGAATTTATTTGACTCTCATTTGATTCAAATAGCTTTGTTTGAATGTGTTTGACTTTCATTTGATTCAATTAGCTTTGTAAAATGTATTTGACTTTCATTTGATTCAAATAGCTTTATTTGAATGTGTTTGACTTTCATTTGATTCAATTAGCTTTGTAGAATGTATTTGATTTTCATTTGATTCGAAATCTTTGTTTTAATGTGTTTGACTTTCATTTGATTCAATTAGCTTTGTTTAAATGTGTTTGACTTTAATTTAATTCAATTAGCTTTGTAGAATGTATTAGACTTTTATTTGATTTAATTAGCTTTGTTTGAATGTATTTGGCTCTCATTTGATTCAAATAGCTTTGTTGGAATGTGTTTGACTTTCATTTTATTCAAATAGCTTTGTTTGAATGTGTTTGACTTTCATTTGATTCAATTAGCTTTGTAGAATGTATTTGACTTTCATTTGATTAAAATAGCTTTGTTTGAATGTGCTTGACTTTTATCTGATTCAATTAGCTTTGTTTGAATGTGTTTGACTTTCATTTGATTCAATTAGCTTTGTAGAATGTATTTGACTTTCATTTGATTCAAATAGCTTTGTTTGAATGTGTTTGACTTTCATTTCATTCAATTAGCTTTTTAGAATGTATTTGATTTTCATTTGATTTGAAATCTTTGTTTGAATGTATTTGACTTTCATTTAAATTAAAAAGCTCTTTTTGAATGTGTTTGACTTTCATTTGAGTCAATTAGCTTTGTAGAATTTATCTTACTTTTATTTGATTTTATTAGCTTTGTTTGAATTTATTTGACTCTCATTTGATTCAAATAGCTTTGTTTGAATGTGTTTGACTTTCATTTGATTCAATTAGCTTTGTAAAATGTATTTGACTTTCATTTGATTCAAATAGCTTTATTTGAATGTGTTTGACTTTCATTTGATTCAATTAGCTTTGTAGAATGTATTTGATTTTCATTTGATTCGAAATCTTTGTTTGAATGTGTTTGACTTTCATTTGATTCAATTAGCTTTGTTTAAATGTCTTTGACTTTAATTTAATTCGATTAGCTTTGTAGAATGTATTAGACTTTTATTTGATTTAATTAGCTTTGTTTGAATGTATTTGGCTCTCATTTGATTCAAATAGCTTTGTTTAAATGTGTTTGACTTTCATTTTATTCAAATAGCTTTGTTTGAATGTGTTTGACTTTCATTTGATTCAATTAGCTTTGTCGAATGTATTTGACTTTCATTTGATTAAAATAGCTTTATTTAAATGTGCTTGACTTTTATCTGATTCAATTAGCTTTGTTTGAATGTGTTTGACTTTCATTTGATTCAATTAGCTTTGTTGAATGTATTTGACTTTCATTTGATTCAAATAGCTTTGTTTGAATGTGTTTGACTTTCATTTGATTCAATTAGCTTTTTAGAATGTATTTGACTTTCATTTGATTCAAATAGCTTTATTTGACTGTGTTTGACTTTCATTTGATTCAATTAGCTTTGTAGAATTTATTTGACTTTCATTTGATTCGAAATCTTTGTTTGAATGTGTTTGACTTTCATTTGATTCAATTAGCCTTGTTTGAATGTGTTTGACTTTAATTTAATTCAATTAGCGTTGTAGAATGTATTAGACTTTTATTTGAATTAATTAGCTTTGTTTGAATGTATTTGACTCTCATTTGATTCAAATAGCTTTGTTTGAATGTGTTTGACTTTCATTTGATTCAAATAGCTTTGTTTGAATGTGTTTGACTTTCATTTGATCAATTAGCTTTGTAGAATGTATGTGACTTTCATTTGATTAAAATAGCTTTGTTTGAATGTGCTTGACTTTTATCTGATTCAATTAGCTTTGTTTGAATGTGTTTGACTTTCATTTGATTCAATTAGCTTTGTTGAATGTATTTGACTTTCATTTGATTCAAATAGCTTTGTTTAAATGCGTTTAACTTTCATTTGATTCAATTAGCTTTGTAGAATACATTTCACTTTCATTTAATTTAAACAACTTTGTTTGAATGTGTTTGACTTTCATTTGACTCAAATAGCTTTATTTGATTGCGTTTGACTTTCATTTGATACAATTAGCTTTGTAGAACGTATTTGACTTTCATTTGATTCAAATAGCTTTGTTTGAATGTGTTTGACTTTCATTTGATTCCATCCGCTTTGTAGAATGTATTTGACTTTCAATTGATTCTAATAGCTTTGTTTGAATGTGTTTGACTTTCATTTGTTTCAATTTGCATTGTAGAATGTATTTGACTTTCATTTTCTTCAAATAGCTTTGTTTAAATGTGTAGAATGTATTAGACCTTTTTTTGATTTAATTAGCTTTGTAGAATGTATTAGACTGTTTTTTTATTTAATTAACTTTGTTTGAATGTATTTGACTCTCATTTGATTCAAATAGCTTTGTTTGAATGTGTTTGACTTTCATTTTATTCAAATAGCATTGTTTGAATGTGTTTGACTTTCAATTGACTCAAATAGCTTTATTTGATTGCGTTTGACTTTCATTTGATACAATTAGCTTTGTAGAACGTATTTAACTTTCATTTGATTCAAATAGCTTTGTTTGAATGTGTTTGACTTTCATTTGATTCAATTAGCTTTGTAGATTGTATTTGACTTTCATTTGACTCAAATGACTTTGTTTGACTGTGTTTGACTTTCATTTGTTTCAATTTGCTTTGTAGAATGTATTTGACTTTCATTTTCTTCAAATAGCTTTGTTTGAATGTGTTTGACATTCATTTGATTCAATTAGCTTTGTAGAATGTATTTGACATTCATTTAATTTAAATAGATTTGTTTGAATGTGTTTGACTTTCATTTGAGTCAATTAGCTTTGTTTGAATGTGTTTGACTTTCATTTGATTTAATTAGCTTTGTAGAATGTATTTGACTTTCATTTAATTCAAATAGATTTGTTTGAATGTGTTTGACTTTCAATTGATTCAATTAGCTTTGTTTGAATGTGTTTGACTTTCATTTGATTCAATTAGCTTTGTAGAATGTATTTGACTTTCATTTAATTCAAATAGCTTTGTTTGAATGTGTTTGACTTTCAATTAATTCAATTAGCTTTGTAGAATGTATTTGACTGTCATTTGATTAAATAGCTTTGTTTGAATGTGTTTGAATTTCATTTAATTCAATTAGCTTTGTAGAATGCATTTTTACTTTCATTTGATTTATATAGCTTTGTTTGAATGTATTTGACTTTCATTTAAATTAAAAAGCTCTTTTTGAATGTGTTTGACTTTCATTTGATTTAAAAGGCTTTGTTTGAATGTGTTTGACTTTCATTTGATTCAATTAGCTCTGTAGAATGTATTTTACTTTTATTTGATTTAATTAGCTTTGTTTGAATTTATTTGACTCTCATTTGATTCAAATAGCTTTGTTTGAATGTGTTTGACTTTCATTTTATTCAATTAGCTTTGTAGAATGTATTTGACTTTCATTTGATTCAAATAGATTTATTCGAATGTGTTTGACTTTCATTTGATTCAATTAGCTTTGTTTAAATGTGTTTGACTTTAATTTAATTCAATTAGCTTTGTAGAATGTATTAGACTTTTATTTGATTTAATTAGATTTGTTTGAATGTATTTGTCTCTCATTTGATTCCAATAGCTTTGTTTGAATGTGTTTGACTTTCATTTTATTCAAATAGCTTTGTTTGAATGTGTTTGACTTTCATTTGATTCAATTAGCTTTGTAGAATGTATTTGACTTTCATTTGATTAAAATAGCTTTGTTTGAATGTGCTTGACTTTTATCTGATTCAATTAGCTTTGTTTGAATGTGTTAGACTTTCATTTGATTCAATTAGCTTTGTTGAATGTATTTGACTTTAATTTGATTGAAATAGCTTTGTTTGAATGTGTTTGACTTTCATTTGATTCAATTAGCTTTTTAGAATGTATTTGACTTTCTTCTGATTCAAATAGCTTTATTTGAATGTGTTTGACTTTCATTTGATTCAATTAGCTTTGTAGAATGTATTTGACTTTCATTTGATTCGAAATCTTTGTTTGAATGTGTTTGACTTTCATTTGATTCAATTAGCCTTGTTTGAATGTGTTTGACTTTAATTTAATTCAATTAGCGTTGTAGAATGTATTAGACTTTTATTTGAATTAATTAGCTTTGTTTGAATGTATTTGACTCTCATTTGATTCAAATAGCTTTGTATGAATGTGTTTGACTTTCATTTGATTCAAATAGCTTTGTTTGAATGTGTTTGACTTTCATTTGATTCAATTAGCTTTGTAGAATGTATTTGACTTTTATTTGATTAAAATAGCTTTGTTTGTATGTGCTTGACCGTCATCTGATTCAATTAGCTTTGTTTAAATGTGTTTGACTTTCATTTGATTCAATTAGCTTTGTTGAATGTATTTGACTTTCATTTGATTCAAATAGCTTTGTTTAAATGCGTTTAACTTTCATTTGATTCAATTAGCTTTGTAGAATACATTTCACTTTCATTTAATTTAAACAACTTTGTTTGAATGTGTTTGACTTTCATTTGACTCAAATAGCTTTATTTGATTGCGTTTGACTTTTATTTGATACAATTAGCTTTGTAGAACGTATTTGACTTTCATTTGATTCAAATAGCTTTGTTTGAATGTGTTTGACTTTCATTTGATTTCATCAGCTTTGTTTGAATGTATTTGACTTTCAATTGATTCTAATAGCTTTGTTTGAATGTGTTTGACTTTCATTTGTTTCAATTTGCTTTGTAGAATGTATTTGACTTTCATTTTCTTCAAATAGCTTTGTTTGAATGTGTAGAATGTATTAGACCTTTTTTTTATTTAATTAGCTTTGTAGAATCTATTAGACTTTTATTTGATTTAATTAGCTTTGTTTGAATGTATTTGACTCTCATTTGATTCAAATAGCTTTGTTTGAATGTGTTTGACTTTCATTTTATTCAAATAGCATTGTTTGAATGTGTTTGACTTTCATTTGACTCAAATAGCTTTATTTGATTGCGTTTGACTTTCATTTGATACAATTAGCTTTGTAGAACGTATTTAACTTTCATTTGATTCAAATAGCTTTGTTTGAATGTGTTTGACTTTCATTTGATTCAATTCGCTTTGTAGAATGCATTTGACTTTCATTTGACTCAAATGACTTTGTTTGACTGTGTTTTACTTTCATTTGTTTCAATTTGCTTTCTAGAATGTATTTTACTTTCATTTTCTTCAAATAGTTTGTTTGAATGTGTTTGACATTCATTTGATTCAATTAGCTTTGTAGAATGTATTTGACATTCATTTAATTTAAATAGATTTGTTTGAATGTGTTTGACTTTCATTTGAGTCAATTAGCTTTGTTTGAATGTGTTTGACTTTCATTTGATTCAATTAGCTTTGTAGAATGTATTTGAATTTCATTTAATTCAAATAAATTTGTTTGAATGTGTTTGACTTTCATTTAATTCAAATAGCTTTATTTGAATGTGTTTGACTTTCATTTGATTCAATTAGCTTTGTAGAATGTATTTGATTTTCATTTGATTCGAAATCTTTGTTTGAATGTGTTTGACTTTCATTTGATTCAATTAGCTTTGTTTAAATGTGTTTGACTTTAATTTAATTCAATTAGCTTTGTAGAATGTATTAGACTTTTATTTGATTTAATTAGCTTTGTTTGAATGTATTTGGCTCTAATTTGATTCAAATAGCTTTGTTTGAATGTGTTTGACTTTCATTTTGTTCAAATAGCTTTGTTTGAATGTGTTTGACTTTCATTTGATTCAATTAGCTTTGTCGAATGTATTTGACTTTCATTTGATTAAAATAGCTTTGTTTGAATGTGCTTGACTTTTATCTGATTCAATTAACTTTGTTTGAATGTGTTTGACATTCATTTGATTCAATTAGCTTTGTTGAATGTATTTGACTTTCATTTGATTAAAATAGCTTTGTTTGAATGTGTTTGACTTTCATTTGATTCAATTAGCTTTTTAGAATGTATTTGACTTTCATTTGATTCAAATAGCTTTATTTGACTGTGTTTGACTTTCATTTGATTCAATTAGCTTTGTAGAATTTATTTGACTTTCATTTGATTCGAAATCTTTGTTTGAATGTGTTTGACTTTCATTTGATTCAATTAGCCTTGTTTGAATGTGTTTGACTTTAATTTAATTCAATTAGCGTTGTAGAATGTATTAGACTTTTATTTGAATTAATTAGCTTTGTTTGAATGTATTTGACTCTCATTTGATTCAAATAGCTTTGTTTGAATGTGTTTGACATTCATTTGATTCAATTAGCTTTGTAGAATGTATTTGACATTCATTTAATTTAAATAGATTTGTTTGAATGTGTTTGACTTTCATTTGAGTCAATTAGCTTTGTTTGAATGTGTTTGACTTTCATTTGATTCAATTAGCTTTGTAGAATGTATTTGACTTTCATTTAATTCAAATAGATTTGTTTGAATGTGTTTGACTTTCAATTGATTCAATTAGCTTTGTTTGAATGTGTTTGACTTTCATTTGATTCAAGGTAGAATGTATTTGACTTTCATTTAATTCAAATAGCTTTGTTTGAATGTGTTTGACTTTCAATTGATTCAATTAGCTTTGTAGAATGTATTTGACTGTCATTTGATTCAAATAGCTTTGTTTGAATGTGTTTGAATTTCATTTAATTCAATTTGCTTTGTACAATGCATTTCACTTTCATTTGATTTATATAGATTTGTTTGAATGTATTTGACTTTCATTTAAATTAAAAAGCTCTTTTTGAATGTGTTTGACTTTCATTTGATTTAAAAGGCTTTGTTTGAATGTGTTTGACTTTCATTTGATTCAATTAGCTTTGTAGAATGTATTTTACTTTTATTTAATTTAATTAGCTTTGTGTTAATTTATTTGACTCTAATTTGATTCAAATAGCTTTTTTTGAATGTGTTTGACTTTCATTTGATTCAATTAGCTTTGTAGAATGTATTTGACTTTCATTTGATTCAAATAGCTTTATTTGAATGTGTTTGACTTTCATTTGATTCAATTAGCTTTGTAGAATGTATTTGATTTTCATTTGATTCGAAATCTTTGTTTGAATGTGTTTGACTTTCATTTGATTTAATTAGCTTTGTTTGAATGTGTTTGACTTTAATTTAATTCAATTAGCTTTGTAGAATGTATTAGACTTTTATTTGATTTAATTAGCTTTGTTTGAATGTATTTGACTCTCATTTGATTCAAATAGCTTTGTTTGAATGTGTTTGACTTTCATTTTATTCAAATAGCTTTGTTTGAATGTGTTTGACTTTCATTTGATTCAATTAGCTTTGTAGAATGTATTTGACTTTCATTTGATTAAAATAGCTTTGTTTGAATGTGCTTGACTTTCATCTGATTCAATTAGCTTTGTTTGAATGTGTTTGACATTCATTTGATTCAATTAGCTTTGTTGAATGTATTTGACTTTCATTTGATTTAAATAGCTTTGTTTGAATGTGTTTGACTTTCATTTGATTCAAATAGCTTTGTAGAATGTATTTGACTTTCATTTGATTCAAATAGCTTTGTTTGAATGTGTTTGACTTTCATTTGTTTCAATTAGCTTTGTAGAATGTATTTGATTTTCATTTGATTCAAATAGCTTTGTTTGAATGTGTTTGACTTTCAATTGATTCAATTAGCTTTGTAGAATGTATTTGACTGTCATTTGATTCAAATAGCTTTATTTCAATGTGTTTGAATTTCATTTTATTCAAATAGCTTTGTTTGAATGTGTTTGACTTTCATTTGACTCAAATAGCTTTATTTGATTGCGTTTGACTTTCATTTGATACAATTAGCTTTGTAGAACGTATTGGACTTTCATTTGATTCAAATAGCTTTGTAGAATGTATTTGACTTTCAATTGATTCTAATAGCTTTTGTTGAATGTGTTTGACTTTCATTTGTTTCAATTTGCTTTGTAGAATGTATTTGACTTTCATTTTCTTCAAATAGCTTTGTTTGAATGTGTAGAATGTATTAGACCTTTTTTTGATTTAATTAGCTTTGTAGAATGTATTAGACTTTTATTTGATTTAATTAGCTTTGTTTGAATGTATTTGGCTCTCATTTGATTCAAATAGCTTTGTTTGAATGTGTTTGACTTTCATTTTATTCAAATAGCATTGTTTGAATGTGTTTAACTTTCATTTGACTCAAATAGCTTTATTTGATTGCGTTTGACTTTCATTTGATACAATTAGCTTTGTAGAACGTATTTAACTTTCATTTTATTCAATTAGCTTTGTAGAATGTAATTGACTTTCATTTGACTCAAATGACTTTGTTTGACTGTGTTTGACTTTCATTTGTTTCAATTTTCTTTGTAGAATGTATTTGACTTTCATTTTCTTCAAATAGCTTTGTTTGAATGTGTTTGACATTCATTTGATTCAATTAGCTTTGTAGAATGTATTTGACATTCATATAATTTAAATAGATTTGTTTGAATGTGTTTGACTTTCATTTGAGTCAATTAGCTTTGTTTGAATGTGTTTAACTTTCATTTGATTCAATTAGCTTTGTAGAATGTATTTGACTTTCATTTAATTCAAATAGATTTGTTTCAATGTGTTTGACTTTTAATTGATTCAATTAGCTTTGTTTGAATGTGTTTGACTTTCATTTGATTCAATTAGCTTTGTAGAAAGTATTTGACTTTCATTTAATTCAAATAGCTTTGTTTGAATGTGTTTGACTTTCGATTGATTCAATTAGCTTTGTAGAATCTATTTGACTGTCATTTGATTCAAATAGCTTTGTTTGAATGTGTTTGAATTTCATTTAATTCAATTTGCTTTGTAGAATGCATTTCACTTTCATTTGATTTATATAGCTTTGTTTGAATGTGTTTGACTTTCATTTAAATTAAAAAGCTTTTTTTGAATGTGTTTGACTTTCATTTGATTAAAAAGGCTTTGTTTGAATGTGTTTGACTTTCATTTGATTCAATTAGCTTTGTAAAATGTATTTTACTTTTATTTGATTTAATTAGCTTTGTTTGAATTTATTTGACTCACATTTGATTCAAATAGCTTTGTTTGAATGTGTTTAAATTTCATTTGATTCAATTAGCTTTGTAGAATGTATTTGACTTTCATTTGATTCAAATAGCTTTAATTAAATGTGTTTAACTTTCACTTGATTCAATTAGCTTTGTAGAATGTATTTGACTTTCATTTGATTCGAAATCTTTGTTTGAATGTGTTTGACTTTCATTTGATTCAATTAGCTTTGTTTGAATGTGTTTGACTTTAATTTAATTCAATTAGCTTTGTAGAATGTATTAGATTTTTAATTAATTTAATTAGCTTTGTTTGAATGTATTTGACTCTCATTTGATTCAAATAGCTTTGATTGAATGTGCTTGACTTTCATTTGATTCAATTAGCTTTGTTTGAATGTGTTTGACTTTCATTTGATTCAATTAGCTTTGTTTGAATGTGTTTGACTTTCATTTGATTCAATTAGCTTTGTTGAATGTATTTTACTTTCATTAGATTCAATTAGCTTTGTATGAATGTGTTTGACTTTCATTTGATTCCATTAGCTTTGTAGAATGTATTTGACTTTCAATTGATTCAAATAGCTTTGTTTGAATATGTTTGACTTTCATTTGATTCAATTATCTTTGTAGAATGTATTTGACTTTCATTTGATTCAAATAGCTTTGTTTGAATGTGTTTGACTTTCAATTGATTCAATTAGCTTTGTAGAACGTATTTGACTGTCATTTGATTCAAATAGCTTTGTTTGAATGTGTTTGAATTTCATTTATTTCAATTTGCTTTGTAGAATGCATTTCACTTTCATTTGATTTATATAGCTTTGTTTGAATGTGTTTGACTTTCATTTAAATTAAAAAGCTTTTTTTGAATGTGTTTGACTTTCATTTGATTTAAAAGGCTTTGTTTGAATGTGTTTGACTTTCATTTGATTCAATTAGCTTTGTAAAATGTATTTTACTTTTATTTGATTTAATTAGCTTTGTTTGAATTTATTTGACTCTCATTTGATTCAACTAGCTTTGTTTGAATGTGTTTGAATTTCATTTGATTCAATTAGCTTTGTAGAATGTATTTGACTTTCATTTGATTCAAATAGCTTTATTTGAATGTGTTTGACTTTTATTTGATTCAATTAGCTTTGTAGAATGTATTTGACTTTCATTTGATTCGAAATCTTTGTTTGTATGTGTTTGACTTTCATTTGATTCAATTAGCTTTGTTTGAATGTGTTTGACTTTAATTTAATTCTATTAGCTTTGTAGAATGTATTAGACTTTTATTTGATTTAATTAGCTTTGTTTGAATGTATTTGACTCTCATTTGATTCGAATAGCTTTGTTTGAATGTGCTTGACTTTCATTTGATTCAATTAGCTTTGTTTGAATGTGTTTGACTTTCATTTGATTCAATTAGCTTTGTTGAATGTATTTTACTTTCATTTGATTCAATTAGCTTTGTATGAATGTGTTTGACTTTTATTTTGATTCAATTAGCTTTGTAGAATGTATTTGACTTTCATTTAATTTAATTGGTTTTGTAGAATGTATTAGACTTTTATTTGATTTAATTAGCTTTGTTTGAATGTATTTGACTCTCATTTGATTCGAATAGCTTTGTTTGAATGTGCTTGACTTTCATTTGATAAAATTAGCTTTGTTTGAATGTGTTTGACTTTCATTTGATTCAATTAGCTTTGTTGAATGTATTTGACTTTCATTTGATTCAAATAGCTTTGTTTAAATGTGTTTGACTTTCATTTGATTCAATTAGCTTTGTAGAATGTATTTGACTTTCATTTGATTCAAATGGCTTTGTTTGAATGTGTTTGACTTTCATTTGTTTCAATTAGCTTTGTAGAATGTATTTGATTTTCATTTGATTCAAATAGCTTTGTTTGAATGTGTTTGACTTTCAATTGATTCAATTAGCTTTGTAGAATGTATTTGACAATCATTTGATTCAAATAGCTTTATTTCAATGTGTTTGAATTTCATTTTATTCAATTAGCTTTGTAGAATGCATTTTTACTTTCATTTGATTTATATAGCTTTGTTTGAATGTATTTGACTTTCATTTAAATTAAAAAGCACTTTTTGAATGTGTTTGACTTTCATTTAATTTAAAAGGCTTTGTTTGAATGTGTTTGACTTTCATTTGATTCAATTAGCTTTGTAGAATGTATTTTACTTTTATTTGATTTAATTAGCTTTGTTTGAATTTATTTGACTCTCATTTGATTCAAATAGCTTTGTTTGAATGTGTTTGACTTTCATTTGATTCAATTAGCTTTGTAGAATGTATTTGATTTTCATTTGATTCGAAATCTTTGTTTGAATGTGTTTGACTTTCATTTGATTCAATTAGCTTTGTTTAAATGTGTTTGACTTTAATTTAATTCAATTAGCTTTGTAGAATGTATTAGACTTTTATTTGATTTAATTAGCTTTGTTTGAATGTATTTGACTCTCATTTGATTCAAATAGCTTTGTTTGAATGTGTTTGACTTTCATTTTATTCAAATAGCTTTGTTTGAATGTGTTTGACTTTCATTTGATTCAATTAGCTTTGTAGAATGTATTTGACATTGATTTGATTAAAATAACTTTGTTTGAATGTGCTTGACTTTTATCTGATTCAATTAGCTTTGTTTGAATGTGTTTGACTTTCATTTGATTCAATTAGCTTTGTTGAATGTATTTGACTTTCATTTGATTCAAATAGCTTTGTTTGAATGTGTTTGACTTTCATTTGATTCAATTAGCTTTTTAGAATGTATTTGACTTTAATTTGATTCAAATAGCTTTATTTGAATGTGTTTGACTTTCATTTAATTCAATTAGCTTTGTAGAATGTATTTGACTTTCATTTGATTCGAAATCTTTGTTTGAATGTGTTTGACTTTCATTTGATTCAATTAGCCTTGTTTGAATGTGTTTGACTTTAATTTAATTCAATTAGCGTTGTAGAATGTATTAGACTTTTATTTGAATTAACTAGCTTTGTTTGAATGTATTTGACTCTCATTTTGTTCAAATAGCTTTGTTTGAATGTGTTTGACTTTCATTTGATTCAAATAGCTTTGTTTGAATGTGTTTGACTTTCATTTGATTCAATTAGATTTGTAGAATGTATTTGACTTTCATTTGATTCAAATAGCTTTGTTTGAATGTGCTTGACTGTCATCTGATTCAATTAGCTTTGTTTCAATGTGTTTGACTTTCATTTGATTCAATTAGCTTTGTTGAATGTATTTGACTTTCATTTGATTCAAATAGCTTTGTTTAAATGCGTTTAACTTTCATTTGATTAAATTAGCTTTGTAGAATACATTTCACTTTCTTTTAATTTAAACAACTTTGTTTGAATGTGTTAATTTTTCATTTGACTTTCATTTTCTTCAATTAGCTTTGTTTGAATGTGTAGAATGTATTAGACTTTTTTTTTTATTTAATTAGCTTTGCAGAATGTATTAGACTTTTATTTGATTTAATTAGCTTTGTTTGAATGTATTTGACTCTCATTTGATTCAAATAGCTTTGTTTGAATGTGTTTGAATTTCATTTTATTCAAATAGCATTGTTTGAATGTGTTTGACTTTCATTTGACTCAAATAGCTTTATTTGATTGCGTTTCACTTTCATTTGATACAATTAGCTTTGTAGAACGTATTTAACTTTCATTTGATTCAAATAGCTTTGTTTGAATGTGTTTGACTTTCATTTGATTCAATTAGCTTTGTAGAATGTATTTGACTTTCATTTGACTCAAATGACTTTGTTTGACTGTGTTTGACTTTCATTTGTTTCAATTTGCTTTGTAGAATGTATTTGACTTTCATTTTCTTCAAATAGCTTTGTTTGAATGTGTTTGACATTCATTTGATTCAATTAGCTTTGTAGAATGTATTTGACATTCATTTAATTTAAATAGATTTGTTTGAATCTGTTTGACTTTCATTTGAGTCAATTAGCTTTGTTTGAATGTGTTTGACTTTAATTTGATTCAATTAGCTTTGTAGAATGTATTTGACTTTCATTTAATTCAAATAGATTTGTTTGAATGTGTTTGACTTTCAATTGATTCAATTAGCTTTGTTTGAATGTGTTTGACTTTCATTTGATTCAATTAGATTTGTAGAATGTATTTGACTTTCATTTAATTCAAATAGCTTTGTTTGAATGTGTTTGACTTTCAATTGATTCAATTAGCTTTGTAGAATTTATTTGACCGTCATTTGATTCAAATAGCTTTGTTTGAATGTGTTTGAATTTCATTTAATTCAATTTGCTTTGTAGAATGCATTTCACTTTCATTTGATTTATATAGCTTTGTTTGAATGTGTTTGACTTTCATTTAAATTAAAAAGCTTTTTTTGAATGTGTTTGACTTTCATTTGATTTAAAAGGCTTTGTTTGAATGTGTTTGACTTTCATTTGATTCAATTAGCTTTGTTTGAATGTGTTTGAATTTCATTTGATTCAATTAGCTTTGTAGAATGTATTTGACTTTCATTTGATTTAAATAGCTTTATTTGAATGTGTTTGACTTTCATTTGATTCAATTAGCTTTGTAGAATGTATTTGACTTTCATTTGATTCAAAATCTTTGTTTGAATGTGTTTGACTTTCATTTTATTCAATTAGCTTTGTTTGAATGTGTTTGACTTTAATTTAATTCAATTCGCTTTGTAGAATGTTTTAGACTTTTATTTGATTTAATTAGCTTTGTTTGAATTTATTTGACTCTCATTTGATTCAAATAGCTTTGTTTGAATGTGTTTTAATTTCATTTGATTCAATTAGCTTTGTAGAATGTATTTGACTTTCATTTGATTCAAATAGCTTTATTTGAATGTGTTTGACTTTCATTTGATTCAATTAGCTTTGTAGAATGTATTTGACTTTCATTTGATTCAAAATCTTTGTTTGAATGTGTTTGACTTTTATTTGATTTAATTAGCTTTGTTTGAATTTATTTGACTCTCATTTGATTCAAATAGCTTTGTTTGAATGTGTTTGACTTTCATTTGATTCAATTTGCTTTGTAGAATGTATTTGATTTTCATTTGATTCAAATAGCTTTATTTGAATGTGTTTGACTTTCATTTGATTCAATTAGCTTTGTAGAATGTATTTGATTTTCATTTGATTCGAAATCTTTGTTTGAATGTGTTTGACTTTCATTTGATTCAATTAGCTTTGTTTAAATGTGTTTGACTTTAATTTAATTCAATTAGCTTTGTAGAATGTATTAGACTTTTATTTGATTTAATTAGCTTTGTTTGAATGTATTTGACTCTCATTTGATTCAAATAGCTTTGTTTGAATGTGTTTGACTTTCATTTTATTCAAATAGCTTTGTTTGAATGTGTTTGACTTTCATTTGATTCAATTAGCTTTGTAGAATGTATTTGACTTTGATTTGATTAAAATAGCTTTGTTTGAATGTGCTTGACTTTTATCTGATTCAATTAGCTTTGTTTGAATGTGTTTGACTTACATTTGATTCAATTAGCTTTGTTGAATGTATTTGACTTTCATTTGATTCAAATAGCTTTGTTTGAATGTGTTTGACTTTCATTTGATTCAATTAGCTTTTTAGAATGTATTTGACTTTAATTTGATTCAAATAGCTTTATTTGAATGTGTTTGACTTTCATTTAATTCAATTAGCTTTGTAGAATGTATTTGACTTTCATTTGATTCGAAATCTTTGTTTGAATGTGTTTGACTTTCATTTGATTCAATTAGCCTTGTTTGAATGTGTTTGACTTTAATTTAATTCAATTAGCGTTGTAGAATGTATTAGACTTTTATTTGAATTAACTAGCTTTGTTTGAATGTATTTGACTCTCATTTTGTTCAAATAGCTTTGTTTGAATGTGTTTGACTTTCATTTGATTCATATAGCTTTGTTTGAATGTGTTTGACTTTCATTTGATTCAATTAGATTTGTAGAATGTATTTGACTTTCATTTGATTCAAATAGCTTTGTTTGAATGTGCTTGACTGTCATCTGATTCAATTAGCTTTGTTTCAATGTGTTTGACTTTCATTTGATTCAATTAGCTTTGTTGAATGTATTTGACTTTCATTTGATTCAAATAGCTTTGTTTAAATGCGTTTAACTTTCATTTGATTAAATTAGCTTTGTAGAATACATTTCACTTTCTTTTAATTTAAACAACTTTGTTTGAATGTGTTTGTTTTTCATTTGACTTTCATTTTCTTCAATTAGCTTTGTTTGAATGTGTAGAATGTATTAGACTTTTTTTTTTTATTTAATTAGCTTTGCAGAATGTATTAGACTTTTATTTGATTTAATTAGCTTTGTTTGAATGTATTTGACTCTCATTTGATTCAAATAGCTTTGTTTGAATGTGTTTGAATTTCATTTTATTCAAATAGCATTGTTTGAATGTGTTTGACTTTCATTTGACTCAAATAGCTTTATTTGATTGCGTTTCACTTTCATTTGATACAATTAGCTTTGTAGAACGTATTTAACTTTCATTTGATTCAAATAGCTTTGTTTGAATGTGTTTGACTTTCATTTGATTCAATTAGCTTTGTAGAATGTATTTGACTTTCATTTGACTCAAATGACTTCGTTTGACTGTGTTTGACTTTCATTTGTTTCAATTTGCTTTGTAGAATGTATTTGACTTTCATTTTTTTCAAATAGCTTTGTTTGAATGTGTTTGACATTCATTTGATTCAATTAGCTTTGTAGAATGTATTTGACATTCATTTAATTTAAATAGATTTGTTTTAATCAGTTTGACTTTCATTTGAGTCAATTAGCTTTGTTTGAATGTGTTTGACTTTCATTTGATTCAATTAGCTTTGTAGAATGTATTTGACTTTCATTTAATTCAAATAGATTTGTTTGAATGTGTTTGACTTTCAATTGATTCAATTAGCTTTGTTTGAATGTGTTTGACTTTCATTTGATTCAATTAGATTTGTAGAATGTATTTGACTTTCATTTAATTCAAATAGCTTTGTTTGAATGTGTTTGACTTTCAATTGATTCAATTAGCTTTGTAGAATTTATTTGACTGTCATTTGATTCAAATAGCTTTGTTTGAATGTGTTTGAATTTCATTTAATTCAATTTGCTTTGTAGAATGCATTTCACTTTCATTTGATTTATATAGCTTTGTTTGAATGTGTTTGTCTTTCATTTAAATTAAAAAGCTTTTTTTGAATGTGTTTGACTTTCATTTGATTTAAAAGGCTTTGTTTGAATGTGTTTGACTTTCATTTGATTCAATTAGCTTTGTTTGAATGTGTTTGAATTTCATTTGATTCAATTAGCTTTGTAGAATGTATTTGACTTTCATTTGATTTAAATAGCTTTATTTGAATGTGTTTGACTTTCATTTGATTCAATTAGCTTTGTAGAATGTATTTGACTTTCATTTGATTCAAAATCTTTGTTTGAATGTGTTTGACTTTCATTTGATTCAATTAGCTTTGTTTGAATGTGTTTGACTTTAATTTAATTCAATTCGCTTTGTAGAATATTTTAGACTTTTATTTGATTTAATTAGCTTTGTTTGAATTTATTTGACTCTCATTTGATTCAAATAGCTTTGTTTGAATGTGTTTTAATTTCATTTGATTCAATTAGCTTTGTAGAATGTATTTGACTTTCATTTGATTCAAATAGCTTTATTTGAATGTGTTTGACTTTCATTTGATTCAATTAGCTTTGTAGAATGTATTTGACTTTCATTTGATTCAAAATCTTTGTTTGAATGTGTTTGACTTTCATTTGATTCAATTTGCTTTGTTTGAATGTGTTTGACTTTAATTTAATTCAATTAGCTTTGTAGAATGTATTAGACTTTTATTTGATTTAATTAGCTTTGTTTGAATGTATTTTACTCTCATTTGATTCAAATAGCTTTGTTTGAATGTGTTTGACTTTCATTTGTTTAAATTTGCTTTGTAGAATGTGCTTGACTTTCATTTGATTCAATTAGCTTTGTTGAATGTATTTGACTTTCTTTTGATTCAATTAGCTTTGCTTGAATGTGTTTGACTTTCATTTGATTCAATTAGCTTTGTAGAATGTATTTGACTTTCATTTGATTCATTTAGCTTTGTAGAATGTATTTGACTTTTATTTGATTTAATTAGCTTTTTTTTAATGTATTAGACTCTCATTTGATTTAAATATCTTTGTTTGAATGTGTTTCACTTTTATTTGATTCAATTAGCTTTATAGAAAGTATTTGACTTTCATTTGATTCAAATAGCTTTGTTTGAATGTGTTTGACTTTCATTTGATTCCATCAGCTTTGTAGAATGTTTTTGACTTTCAATTGATTCAAATAGCTTTGTTTGAATGTGTTTGACTTTCATTTGATTCAATTAGCTTTGTAGAATGTATTTGACTTTCATTTGATTCAAATAGCTTTGTTTGAATGTGTTTGACTTTCAATTGATTCAATTAGCTTTGTAGAATGTATTTGACTGTCATTTGATTCAAATAGCTTTGTTTGAATGTGTTTGAATTTCATTTAATTCAATTTGCTTTGTAGAATGCATTTCACTTTCATTTGATTTATATAGCTTTGTTTGAATGTGTTTGACTTTCATTTAAATTAAAAAGCTTTTTTTGAATGTGTTTGACTTTCATTTAATTTAAAAGGCTTTGTTTGAATATGTTTGACTTTCATTTGATTCAATTAGCTTTGTAAAATGTATTTTACTTTTATTTGATTTAATTAGCTTTGTTTGAATTATTTGACTCTCTTTTATTCAAATAGCTTTGTTTGAATGTGTTTGAATTTCATTTGATTCAATTAGCTTTGCAGAATGTATTTGACTTTCATTTGATTCAAATAGCTTTATTTGAATGTGTTTGACTTTCATTTGATTCAATTAGCTTTGTAGAATGTATTTGACTTTCATTTGATTCGAAATCTTTGTTTGTATGTGTTTGACTTTCATTTGATTCAATTAGCTTTGTTTGAATGTGTTTGACTTTAATTTAATTCAATTAGCTTTGTAGAATGTCTTAGACTTTTATTTGATTTAATAAGCTTTGTTTGAATGTATTTGACTCTCATTTGATTCGAATAACTTTGTTTGAATGTGCTTGACTTTCATTTGATTCAATTAGCTTTGTTTGAATGTGTTTGACTTTCATTTGATTCAATTAGCTTTGTTGAATGTATTTGACTTTCATTTGATTCAATTAGCTTTGTTTGAATGTGTTTGACTTTTATTTGATTCAATTAGCTTTGTAGAATGTATTTGACTTTCATTTGATTCAATTAGCTTTGTAGAATGTATTTGACTTTTATTTGATTTAATTAGCTTTGTTTGAATGTATTTGACTCTCATTTGATTCAAATAGCTTTGTTTGAATGTGTTTCACTTTTATTTGATTCAATTTGCTTTGTAGAACGTATTTGACTTTCATTTGATTCAAATAGCTTTGTTTGAATGTGTTTGACTTTCAATTGATTCAATTAGCTTTGTAGAATGTATTTGACTGTCATTTGATTCAAATAGCTTTGTTTGAATGTGTTTGAATTTCATTTAATTCAATTTGCTTTGTAGATTGCATTTCAATTTCATTTGATTTATATAGCTTTGTTTGAATGTGTTTGACTTTCATTTAAATTAAAAAGCTTTTTTTGAATGTGTTTGACTTTCATTTGATTTAAAAGGCTTTGTTTGAATGTGTTTGACTTTCATTTGATTTAATTAGCTTTGTAAAATGTATTTTACTTTTATTTGATTTAATTAGCTTTGTTTGAATTTATTTTACTCTCATTTGATTCAAATAGCTTTGTTTGAATGTGTTTGAATTTCATTTGATTCAATTAGCTTTGTAGAATGTATTTGACTTTCATTTGATTCAAATAGCTTTATTTGAATGTGTTTGACTTTCATTTGATTCAATTAGCTTTGTAGAATGTATTTGACTTTCATTTGATTTGAAATCTTTGTTTGAATGTGTTTGACTTTCATTTGATTCAATTAGCTTTGGTTGAATGTGTTTGACTTTCATTTGATTCAATTAGCTTTGTAGAATGTATTTGACTTTCATTTGATTCGAAATCTTTGTATGAATGTGTTTGACTTTCATTTGATTCAATTAGCTTTGTTTAAATGTGTTTGACTTTAATTTAATTCAATTAGCTTTGTAGAATGTATTAGACTTTTATTTTATTTAATTAGCTTTGTTTGAATGTATTTGACTCTCATTTGATTCAAATAGCTTTGTTTGAATGTGTTTGACTTTCATTTTATTCAAATATCTTTGTTTGAATGTGTTTGACTTTCATTTGATTCAATTAGCTTTGTAGAATGTATTTGACTTTGATTTGATTAAAATAGCTTTGTTTGAATGTGCTTGACTTTTATCTGATTCAATTAGCTTTGTTTGAATGTGTTTGACTTTCATTTGATTCAATTAGCTTTGTTGAATGTATTTGACTTTCATTTGATTCAAATAGCTTTGTTTGAATGTGTTTGACTTTCATTTGATTCAATTAGCTTTTTAGAATGTATTTGACTTTAATTTGATTCAAATAGCTTTATTTGAATGTGTTTGACTTTCATTTGATTCAATTAGCTTTGTAGAATGTATTTGACTTTCATTTGATTCGAAATCTTTGTTTGAATGTGTTTGACTTTCATTTGATTCAATTAGCCTTGTTTGAATGTGTTTGACTTTAATTTAATTCAATTAGCGTTGTAGAATGTATTAGAATTTTATTTGATTTAATTAGCTTTGTTTGAATGTATTTGACTCTCATTTGATTCAAATAGCTTTGTTTGAATGTGTTTGACTTTCATTTGATTCAAATCGCTTTGTTTGAATGTGTTTGACTTTCATTTGATTCAATTAGATTTGTAGAATGTATTTGAATTTCATTTGATTAAAATAGCTTTGTTTGAATGTGCTTGACTGTCATCTGATTCAATTAGCTTTGTTTGAATATGTTTGACTTTCATTTGATTCAATTAGCTTTGTTGAATGTATTTGACTTTCATTTAATTCAAATAGCTTTGTTTAAATGCGTTTAACTTTCATTTGATTCAATTAGCTTTGTAGAATACATTTCACTTTCTTTTAATTTAAACAACTTTGTTTGAATGTGTTTGACTTTCATTTGACTCAAATAGCTTTATTTGATTGCGTTTGACTTTCATTTGATACAATTAGCTTTGTAGAACGTATTTGACTTTCATTCGATTCAAATAGCTTTGTTTGAATGTGTTTGACTTTCATTTGATTCCATCAGCTTTGTAAAATGTATTTGACTTTCAATTGATTCTAATAGCTTTGTTTGAATGTGTTTGACTTTCATTTGTTTAAATTTGCTTTGTAGAATGTGCTTGACTTTCATTTGATTCAATTAGCTTTGTTGAATGTATTTGGCTTTCTTTTGATTCAATTAGCTTTGTTTGAATGTGTTTGACTTTCATTTGATTCAATTAGCTTTGTAGAATGTATTTGACTTTCATTTGATTCATTTAGCTTTGTAGAATGTATTTGACTTTTATTTGATTTAATTAGCTTTTTTTGAATGTATTTGACTCTCATTTGATTTAAATAGCTTTGTTTGAATGTGTTTCACTTTTATTTGATTCAATTTGCTTTGTAGAAAGTATTTGACTTTCATTTGATTCAAATAGCATTGTTTGAATGTGTTTGACTTTCATTTGATTCCATCAGCTTTGTAGAATGTATTTGACTTTCAATTGATTCAAATAGCTTTGTTTGAATGTGTTTGACTTTCATTTGATTCAATTAGCTTTGTAGAATGTATTTGACTTTCATTTGATTCAAATAGCTTTGTTTGAATGTGTTTGACTTTCAATTGATTCAATTAGCTTTGTAGAATGTATTTGACTGTCATTTGATTCAAATAGCTTTGTTTGAATGTGTTTGAATTTCATTTAATTCAATTTGCTTTGTAGAATGCATTTCACTTTCATTTGATTTATATAGCTTTGTTTGAATGTGGTTGACTTTCATTTAAATTAAAAAGCTTTTTTTGAATGTGTTTGACTTTCATTTAATTTAAAAGGCTTTGTTTGAATGTGTTTGACTTTCATTTGATTCAATTAGCTTTGTAGAATGTATTTGACTTTCATTTGATTCGAAATCTTTGTTTGAATGTGTTTGACTTTCATTTGATTCAATTAGCTTTGTTTAAATGTGTTTGACTTTAATTTAATTCAATTAGCTTTGTAGAATGTATTAGACTCTTATTTGATTTAATTAGCTTTGTTTGAATGTATTTGACTCTCATTTGATTCAATTAGCTTTGTTTGAATGTGTTTGACTTTCATTTTATTCAAATATCTTTGTTTGAATGTGTTTGACTTTCATTTGATTCAATTAGCTTTGTAGAATGTATTTGACTTTGATTTGATTAAAATAGCTTTGTTTGAATGTGCTTGACTTTTATCTGATTCAATTAGCTTTGTTTGAATGTCTTCGACTTTCATTTGATTCAATTAGCTTTTTAGAATGTATTTGACTTTAATTTGATTCAAATAGCTTTATTTGAATGTGTTTGACTTTCATTTGATTCAATTAGCTTTGTAGAATGTATTTGACTTTCATTTGATTCGAAATCTTTGTTTGAATGTGTTTGACTTTCATTTGATTTAATTAGCCTTGTTTGAATGTGTTTGACTTTAATTTAATTCAATTAGCGTTGTAGAATGTATTAGAATTTTATTTGAATTAATTAGCTTTGTTTGAATGTATTTGACTCTCATTTGATTCAAATAGCTTTGTTTGAATGTGTTTGACTTTCATTTGATTCAAATAGCTTTGTTTGAATGTGTTTGACTTTCATTTGATTCAATTAGATTTGTAGAATGTATTTGAATTTCATTTAATTAAAATAGCTTTGTTTGAATGTGCTTGACTGTCATCTGATTCAATTAGCTTTGTTTGAATATGTTTGACTTTCATTTGATTCAATTAGCTTTGTTGAATGTATTTGACTTTCATTTAATTCAAATAGCTTTGTTTAAATGCGTTTAACTTTCATTTGATTCAATTAGCTTTGTAGAATACATTTCACTTTCTTTTAATTTAAACAACTTTGTTTGAATGTGTTTGACTTTCATTTGACTCAAATAGCTTTATTTGATTGCGTTTGACTTTCATTTGATACAATTAGCTTTGTAGAACGTATTTGACTTTCATTCGGTACAAATAGCTTTGTTTGAATGTGTTTGACTTTCATTTGATTCCATCAGCTTTGTAGAATGTATTTGACTTTCAATTGATTCTAATAGCTTTGTTTGAATGTGTTTGACTTTCATTTGTTTAAATTTGCTTTGTAGAATGTGCTTGACTTTCATTTGATTCAATTAGCTTTGTTGAATGTATTTGACTTTCTTTTGATTCAATTAGCTTTGTTTGAATGTGTTTGACTTTCATTTGATTCAATTAGCTTTGTAGAATGTATTTGACTTTCATTTGATTCATTTAGCTTTGTAGAATGTATTTGACTTTTATTTGATTTAATTAGCTTTTTTTGAATGTATTCTACTCTCATTTGATTTAAATAGCTTTGTTTGAATGTGTTTCACTTTTATTTGATTCAATTAGCTTTGTAGAAAGTATTTGACTTTCATTTGATTCAAATAGCTTTGTTTGAATGTGTTTAACTTTCATTTGATTCCATCAGCTTTGTAGAATGTATTTGACTTTCAATTGATTCAAATAGCTTTGTTTGAATGTGTTTGACTTTCATTTGATTCAATTAGCTTTGTAGAATGTATTTGAATTTCATTTGATTCAAATAGCTTTGTTTGAATGTGTTTGACTTTCAATTGATTCAATTAGCTTTGTAGAATGTATTTGACTGTCATTTGATTCAAATAGCTTTGTTTGAATGTGTTTGAATTTCATTTAATTCAATTTGCTTTGTAGAATGCATTTCACTTTCATTTGATTTATATAGCTTTGTTTGAATGTGTTTGACTTTCATTTAAATTAAAAAGCTTTTTTTGAATGTGTTTGACTTTCATTTAATTTAAAAGGCTTTGTTTGAATGTGTTTGACTTTCATTTGATTCAATTAGCTTTGTAAAATGTATTTTACTTTTATTTGATTTAATTAGCTTTGTTTGAATTTATTTGACTCTCATTTGATTCAAATAGCTTTGTTTGAATGTGTTTGAATTTCATTTGATTCAATTAGCTTTGCAGAATGTATTTGACTTTCATTTGATTCAAATAGCTTTATTTGAATGTGTTTGACTTTCATTTGATTCAATTAGCTTTGTAGAATGTATTTGACTTTCATTTGATTCAATTAGCCTTGTTTGAATGTGTTTGACTTTAATTTAATTCAATTAGCGTTGTAGAATGTATTAGAATTTTATTTGAATTAATTAGCTTTGTTTGAATGTATTTGACTGTCATTTGATTCAAATAGCTTTGTTTGAATGTGTTTGACTTTCATTTGATTCAAATAGCTTTGTTTGAATGTGTTTGACCTTCATTTGATTCAATTAGATTTGTAGAATGTATTTGAATTTCATTTGATTAAAATAGCTTTGTTTGAATGTGCTTGACTGTCATCTGATTCAATTAGCTTTGTTTGAATGTGTTTGACTTTCATTTGATTCAATTAGCTTTGTTGAATGTATTTGACTTTCATTTAATTCAAATAGCTTTGTTTAAATGCGTTTAACTTTCATTTGATTCAATTAGCTTTGTAGAATACATTTCACTTTCTTTTAATTTAAACAACTTTGTTTGAATGTGTTTGACTTTCATTTGACTCAAATAGCTTTATTTGATTGTGTTTGACTTTCATTTGATACAATTAGCTTTGTAGAACGTATTTGACTTTCATTTGATTCAAATAGCTTTGTTTGAATGTGTTTGACTTTCATTTGATTCCATAAGCTTTGTAGAATGTATTTGACTTTCAATTGATTCTAATAGCTTGGTTTGAATGTGTTTGACTTTCATTTGTTTAAATTTGCTTTGTAGAATGTGCTTGACTTTCATTTGATTCAATTAGCTTTGTTGAATGTATTTGACTTTCTTTTGATTCAATTAGCTTTGTTTGAATGTGTTTGACTATCATTTGATTCAATTAGCTTTGTAGAATGTATTTGACTTTCATTTGATTCATTTAGCTTTGTAGAATGTATTTGACTTTTATTTGATTTAATTAGCTTTTTTTGAATGTATTTCACTCTCATTTGATTCAAATAGCTTTGTTTGAATGTGTTTCACTTTTATTTGATTCAATTAGCTTTGTAGAAAGTATTTGACTTACATTTGATTCAAATAGCTTTGTTTGAATGTGTTTGACTTTCATTTGATTCCATCAGCTTTGTAGAATGTATTTGACTTTCAATTGATTCAAATAGCTTTGTTTGAATGTGTTTGACTTTCATTTGATTCAATTAGCTTTGTAGAATGTATTTGACTTTCATTTGATTCAAATAGCTTTGTTTGAATGTGTTTGACTTTCAATTGATTCAATTAGCTTTGTAGAATGTATTTGACTGTCATTTGATTCAAATAGCTTTGTTTGAATGTGTTTGAATTTCATTTAATTCAATTTGCTTTGTAGAATGCATTTCACTTTCATTTGATTTATATAGCTTTGTTTGAATGTGTTTGACTTTCATTTAAATTAAAAAGCTTTTTTTGAATGTGTTTGACTTTCATTTAATTTAAAAGACTTTGTTTGAATGTGTTTGACTTTCATTTGATTCAATTAGCTTTGTAAAATGTATTTTACTTTTATTTGATTTAATTAGCTTTGTTTGAATTTATTTGACTCTCATTTGATTCAAATAGCTTTGTTTGAATGTGTTTGAATTTCATTTGATTCAATTAGCTTTGCAGAATGTATTTGACTTTCATTTGATTCAAATAGCTTTATTTGAATGTGTTTGACTTTCATTTGATTCAATTAGCTTTGTAGAATGTATTTGACTTTCATTTGATTCGAAATCTTTGTTTGTATGTGTTTGACTTTCATTTGATTCAATTAGCTTTGTTTGAATGTTTTTGACTTTAATTTAATTCAATTAGCTTTGTAGAATGTATTAGACTTTTATTTGATTTAATTAGCTTTGTTTGAATGTATTTGACTCTCATTTGATTCGGATAGCTTTGTTTGAATGTGCTTGACTTTCATTTGATTCAATTAGCTTTGTTTGAATGTGTTTGACTTTCACTTAATTCAATTAGCTTTGTTGAATGTATTTGACTTTCATTTGATTCAATTAGCTTTGTTTGAAAGTGTTTGACTTTTATTTGATTCAATTAGCTTTGTAGAATGTATTTGACTTTCATTTAATTCAATTAGCTTTGTAGAATGTATTTGACTTTTATTTTGATTTAATTAGCTTTGTTTGAATGTATTTGACTCTCATTTGATTCAAATAGCTTTGTTTAAATGTGTTTCACTTTTATTTGATTCAATTAGCTTTGTAGAACGTATTTGACTTTCATTTTCTTTAAATAGATTTGTTTGAATGTGTTTGACTTTCATTTGATTCAATTAGCTTTGTAGAATGTATTTGACATTCATTTAATTAAAATAGCTTATTTTGAATGTGTTTGACTTTCATTTGATTCAATTAGCTTTGGTTGAATGTGTTTGACTTTCATTTGATTCAATGAGCTTTGTTTGAATGTGTTTGACTTTAATTTAATTCAATTAGCTTTGTAGAATGTATTAGACTTTTATTTGATTTAATTAGCTTTGTTTGAATGTATTTGACTCTCATTTGATTCGAATAGCTTTGTTTGAATGTGTTTGACTTTTATTTGATTCAATTAGCTTTGTAGAATGTATTTGACTTTCATTTTATTCAATTAGCATTGTAGAATGTATTTGACTTTTATTTGATTTAATTAGCTTTGTTTGAATGTATTTGACTCTCATTTGATTCAAATAGCTTTGTTTGAATGTGTTTCACTTTTATTTGATTCAATTAGCTTTGTAGAACGTATTTGACTTTCATTTGATTCAAATAGCTTTGTTTGAATGTGTTTGACTTTCAATTGATTCAATTAGCTTTGTAGAATGTATTTGACTGTCATTTGATTCAAATAGCTTTGTTTGAATGTGTTTGAATTTCATTTAATTCAATCTATGCTTTGTAGAATTGGATTTGACATTTTCAATTTGATTTATATAGCTTTGTTTGAATGTGTTTGACTTTTCATTTGTTTAAATTGCTTTGTAGAATGGGCTTCACTTTCTTTTGATTCAATTAGCTTTGTGAATGTATTGACTTTCTTTGATTCAATTAGCTTTGTTGAATGTGTTTGACTGTCATTTGATTTCAATTAGCTTTGTAGAATGTATTTGACTTTCATTTGATTCAATTAGCTTTGTAGAATGTATTTGACTTTTTATTTGATTTAATTAGCTTTTTTTGAATGTATTTGACTCTCATTTGATTCAAATAGCTTTGTTTGAATGTGTTTTCACTTTCATTTGATTCAATTAGCTTTGTAGAATGTATTTGACTTTCATTTGATTCAAATAGCTTTGTTTGAATGTGTTTGACTTTCATTTTGATTCATATTAGCTTTGTAGAATGTATTTGACTTTCAATTTGATTTGCAAATACTTTGTTTGAATGTGTTTGACTTTCATTTGATTCAATTAGCTTTGTAGAATGTATTTGACTTCATTTATTAAATAGTTTGTTTGAATGTGTTTGACTTTCATTTGATTCAATAGCTTTGTTTGAATGTTTTGACTTTCATTGATTCAATTAGCTTTGTAGAATGTATTTGACTGTCATTTTATTCAAATAGCTTTGTTTGAATGTGTTTGAATTTCATTTAATTCAATTTGCTTTGCTAGAATGCATTCACTTGTATGATTTACTAATATGCTTTTGGTTTGAATGTGTTTGGGAACTTCATTTGATTCAAATAGCTTTGTTTGAATGTGTTTTGACTTTCATTTTAATTCAAATAGCTTTGTTTGAATGTGTTTGACTTTTCATTTGATTCAATTAGCTTTGTAGAATGTGATGATTTTTATACTTTTATTTGATTTAATTATAGCTTTGTGTTTTGAATTTAAAGTTGTGTAGCTTTCAATTTGATTCAAATAGCTTTGTTTGAATGTGTTTGACTTTCATTTGATTCAATTAGCTTTGCTAGAATGTATTTGACTTTCATTTGATTCAAATAGCTTAATTTGAATGGTTTGACTTTCATTTATTCAATTAGCTTTGTAGAATGTATTTGACTTTCATTTTGATTCAAATCTTTGTTTGAATGTGTTTGACTTTCATTTGATTCAATTAGCTTGTTTGAATGTGTTTGACTTTAATTTAATTCAATTAGCTTGTTATAGAATGTATTAGACTTTTATTTGATTTAATTAGCTTTGTTTGAATGTAATTTGACTCTCATTTGATTCAAATAGCTTTGTTTGAATGTGTTTGACTTTCATTTGATTCAATTAGCTTTGTTTGAATGTGTTTGACTTTCATTTGATTCAATTAGTTTGTTGAATGTATTTGATTTCATTTGATTAATTACTTTGTTTGAATGTGTTGATTTTATTTGATTCAATTAGCTTTGTGAATTTTTGACTTTCATTTTATTCATAGTTGTGAATGTATTTGATTTTTTTTATTTAATTAGCTTTGTTTATGTTTTACTTCATTTGATTCAATTAGCTTTTTTGAATTTTTCACTTTTTTTATTCAATTTTTTGAACGTTTTTGACTTTCATTTGATTCAATAGTTTTGTTTGAATGTGTTTGACTTTCATTTGATTCAATTAGCTTTGTAGAAGTATTTGACTTCATTTGATTCAAATAGCTTTGTTTGAATGTGTTTTGAACTTTCATTTGATTCCATCAGCTTTGTAGAATGTATTTGACTTTCAATTGATTCTAATAGCTTTGTTTGAATGTGTTTGACTTTCATTTGTTTAAATTTGCTTTGTAGAATGTGCTTCACTTTCTTTTGATTCAATTAGCTTTGTTGAATGTATTTGACTTTCTTTGATTCAATTAGCTTTGTTTGAATGTTTGACTTCATTTGATTCAATTAGCTTTGTAGAATGTATTTGACTTTCATTGATTCATTTAGCTTTGTAGAATGTATTTGACTTTTATTTGATTTAATTAGCTTTTTTTGAATGTATTTGACTCTCATTTGATTCAAATAGCTTTGTTTGAATGTGTTTCACTTTTATTTGATTCAATTAGCTTTGTAGAAAGTATTTGACTTTCATTTGATTCAAATAGCTTTGTTTGAATGTGTTTGACCTTCATTTGATTCCATCAGCTTTGTAGAATGTATTTGACTTTCAATTGATTCAAATAGCTTTGTTTGAATGTGTTTGACTTTCATTTGATTCAATTAGCTTTGTAGAATGTATTTGACTTTCATTTGATTCAAATAGCTTTGTTTGAATGTGTTTGACTTTCAATTGATTCAATTAGCTTTGTAGAATGTATTTGACTGTCATTTGATTCAAATAGCTTTGTTTGAATGTGTTTGAATTTCATTTAATTCAATTTGCTTTGTAGAATGCATTTCACTTTCATTTGATTTATATAGCTTTGTTTGAATGTGTTTGACCTTCATTTAAATTAAAAAGATTTTTTTGAATGTTTTGACTTTCATTTAATTTAAAAGGCTTTGTTTGAATGTGTTTGACTTTCATTTGATTCAATTAGCTTTGTAAAATGTATTTTACTTTTATTTGATTTAATTAGCTTTGTTTGAATTTATTTGACTCTCATTTGATTCAAATAGCTTTGTTTGAATGTGTTTGAATTTCATTTGATTCAATTAGCTTTGCAGAATGTATTTGACTTTCATTTGATTCAAATAGCTTTATTTGAATGTGTTTGACTTTCATTTAATTCAATTAGCTTTGTAGAATGTATTTGACTTTCATTTGATTCGAAATCTTTGTTTGTATTGTTTGACTTTCATTTGATTCAATTATTGTTTGAATGTGTTTGAATTTAATTTAATTCAATTAGCTTTGTAGAATGTATTAGACTTTTATTTGATTTAATTAGCTTTGTTTGAATGTATTTGACTCTCATTTGATTCGAATAGCTTTGTTTGAATGTGCTTGACTTTCATTTGATTCAATTAGCTTTGTTTGAATGTGTTTGACTTTCATTTGATTCAATTAGCTTTGTTTGAATGTATTTGACTTTCATTTGATTCAATTAGCTTTGTTTGTGTTTGTGCTTTAATGTATTTGAATTTCATTGATTCAATTAGCTTTGTAGAATGTATTTGACTTTTATTTGATTTAATTAGCTTTGTTTGAATGTATTTGACTCTCATTTGATTCAAATAGCTTTGTTTGAACGTGTTTCACTTTTATTTGATTCAATTAGCTTTGTAGAACGTATTTGATTTTCATTTTCTTCAAATAGATTTGTTTGAATGTGTTTGACTTTCATTTGATTCAATTAGCTTTGTAGAATGTATTTGACATTCATTTAATTTAAAAAATTTGTAGCTTTGTTTGAATGTGTTTGACTTTCATTTGATTCAATTAGCTTTGTTTGAATGTGTTTGACTTTAATTTAATTCAATTAGCTTTGTAGAATGTATTAGACTTTTATTTGATTGAATTAGCTTTGTTGAATGTATTTGACTCTCATTTGATTCGAATAGCTTTGTTTGAATGTGTTGACTTTCATTTGATTCAATTAGCTTTGAATGTGTTTGACTTTCATTTGATTCAATTAGCTTTGTTGAATGTATTTGACTTCATTTGATTCAATTAGCTTTGTTTGAATGTGTTTGACTTTTATTTGATTCAATTAGCTTTGAATGTATTTGACTTTCATTTGATTCAAATAGCTTTGTAGAATGTATTTGACTTTTATTTGATTTAATTAGCTTTGTAGAATGTATTTGACTTTCATTTGATTCAAATAGCTTTGTTTGAATGTGTTTCACTTTTTATTTGATTCAATTAGCTTTGTAGAACGTATTTGACTTTCATTTGATTCAAATAGCTTTGTTTGAATGTGTTTGACTTTCAATTGATTCAATTAGCTTTGTAGAATGTATTTGACTGTCATTTGATTCAAATAGCTTTGTTTGAATGTGTTTGAATTTCATTTAATTAAATTTGCTTTGTAAATGCATTTCAATTTCATTTGATTTATATAGCTTTGTTTGAATGTGTTTGACTTTCATTTAAATTAAAAAGCTTTTTGAATGTGTTTAACTTTCATTTGATTTAAAAGCTTTGTTTGAATGTGTTTGACTTTCATTTAAATTAAAAAGCTTTTTTTGAATGTGTTTAACTTTCATTTGATTTAAAGGCTTTGTTTGAATGTGTTAGACTTTCATTTGATTCAATTAGCTTTGTAAAATGTATTTTACTTTTATTTGATTTAATTAGCTTTGTTTGAATTTATTTGACTCTCATTTGATTCAAATAGCTTTGTTTGAATGTGTTTGAATTTCATTTGATTCAATTAGCTTTGTAGAATGTATTTGACTTTCATTTGATTCAAATAGCTTTATTTGAATGTGTTTGACTTTCAATTGATTCAATTAGCTTTGTAGAATGTATTTGACTGTCATTTAATTCAAATAGCTTTGTTTGAATGTGTTTGAATTTCATTTAATTCAATTGCTTTGTAGAATGCATTTCACTTTCATTTGATTTATTAGCTTTGTTTGAATGTGTTTGACCTTCTTTTGAATGTGTTTGACTTCATTTAATTTAAAAGGCTTTGTTTGAATGTGTTTGACTTTCATTTGATTCAATTAGCTTTGTAAAATGTATTTTACTTTTATTTGATTTAATTAGCTTTGTTTGAATTTATTTGACTCTCATTTGATTCAAATAGCTTTTTGAATGTGTTTGAATTTCATTTGATTCAATTAGCTTTGCAGAATGTATTTGACTTTCATTTGATTCAAATAGCTTATTTGAATGTGTTTGACTTTCATTTGATTCAATTAGCTTTGTAGAATGTATTTGACTTTCATTTGATTCAAAATCTTTGTTTGTATGTGTTTGACTTTCATTTGATTCAATTAGCTTTGTTTGAATGTGTTTGAATTTAATTTAATTCAATTAGCTTTATAGAATGTATTAGACTTTTATTTGATTTAATTAGCTTTGTTTGAATGTATTTGACTCTCATTTGATTCGAATAGCTTTGTTTGAATGTGCTTGACTTTCATTTGATTCAATTAGCTTTGTTTGAATGTGTTTGACTTTCATTTGATTCAATTAGCTTTGTGAATGTATTTGACTTTCATTTGATTCAATTACTTTGTTTGAATGTGTTTGACTTTTATTTGATTCAATTAGCTTTGTAGAATGTATTTGACTTTCATTTTATTCAATTAGCATTGTAGAATGTATTTGACTTTTATTTGATTTAATTAGCTTTGTTTGAATGTATTTGACTCTCATTTGATTCAAATAGCTTTGTTTGAATGTGTTTTCACTTTTATTTGATTCAATTAGCTTTGTAGAACGTATTTGACTTTCATTTGATTCAAATAGTTTTGTTTGAATGTGTTTGACTTTCAATTGATTCAATTAGCTTTGTAGAATGTATTTGACTGTCATTTGATTCAAATAGCTTTGTTTGAATGTGTTTGAATTTCATTTGATTCATAGCTTTGTAGAATGTATTGACTTTCAATTGATTCTAATAGCTTTGTTTGAATGTGTTTGACTTTCATTTGTTTAAATTTGCTTTGTAGAATGTGTTTGATTCAATTAGCTTTGTTGAATGTATTTGACTTTCTTTTGATTCAATTAGCTTTGTTTGAATGTGTTTGACTTCATTTGATTCAATTAGCTTTGTAGAATGTATTTGACTTTCATTTGATTCATTTAGCTTTGTAGAATGTATTTGACTTTTATTTGATTTAATTAGCTTTTTTTGAATGTATTTGACTCTCATTTGATTCAAATAGCTTTGTTTGAATGTGTTTCACTTTTATTTGATTCAATTAGCTTTGTAGAAAAGTATTTGACTTTCATTTGATTCAAATAGCTTTTTGAATGTGTTTGACTTTCATTTGATTCCATCAGCTTTGAATGTTTGACTTTCATTGATTCAAATAGCTTTGTTTGAATGTTTTGACTTTCATTTGATTCAATTAGCTTTGTAGAATGTATTTGACTTTCATTTGATTCAAATAGCTTTGTTTGAATGTGTTTGACTTTCAATTGATTCAATTAGCTTTGTAGAATGTATTTGACTGTCATTTGATTCAAATAGCTTTGTTTGAATGTGTTTGAATTTCATTTAATTCAATTTGCTTTGTAGAATGCATTTCACTTTCATTTGATTTATATAGCTTTGTTTGAATGTGTTTGACTTTCATTTAAATTAAAAAGATTTTTTTGAATGTGTTTGACTTTCATTTAATTTAAAAGGCTTTGTTTGAATGTGTTTGACTTTCATTTGATTCAATTAGCTTTGTAAAATGTATTTTACTTTTATTTGATTTAATTAGCTTTGTTTGAATTTATTTGACTCTCATTTGATTCAAATAGCTTTGTTTGAATGTGTTTGAATTTCATTTGATTCAATTAGCTTTGCAGAATGTATTTGACTTTCATTTGATTCAAATAGCTTTATTTGAATGTGTTTGACTTTCATTTAATTCAATTAGCTTTGTAGAATGTATTTGACTTTCATTTGATTGAAATCTTTGTTTTTTATGTGTTTGACTTTCATTTGATTCAATTAGCTTTGTTTGAATGTGTTTGAATTTAATTTAATTCAATTAGCTTTGTAGAATGTATTAGACTTTTATTTGATTTAATTAGCTTTGTTTGAATGTATTTGACTCTCATTTGATTCGAATAGCTTTGTTTGAATGTGCTTGACTTTCATTTGATTCAATTAGCTTTGTTTGAATGTGTTTGACTTTCATTTGATTCAATTAGCTTTGTTGAATGTATTTGACTTTCATTTGATTCAATTAGCTTTGTTTGAATGTGTTTGACTTTTATTTGATTCAATTAGCTTTGTAGAATGTATTTGAATTCATTGATTCAATTAGCTTTGTAGAATGTATTTGACTTTTATTTGATTTAATTAGCTTTGTTTGAATGTATTTGACTCTCATTTGATTCAAATAGCTTTGTTTGAATGTGTTTCACTTTTATTTGATTCAATTAGCTTTGTAGAACGTATTTGATTTTCATTTTCTTCAAATAGATTTGTTTGAATGTGTTTGACTTTCATTTGATTCAATTAGCTTTGTAGAATGTATTTGACATTCATTTAATTAAAATAGCTTTTTTGAATGTGTTTGACTTTCATTTGATTCAATTAGCTTTGTTTGAATGTGTTTGACTTTCATTTGATTCAATTAGCTTTGTTTGAATGTGTTTGACTTTAATTTAATTCAATTAGCTTTGTAGAATGTATTAGACTTTTATTTGATTGAATTAGCTTTGGTTGAATGTATTTGACTCTCATTTGATTCGAATAGCTTTGTTTGAATGTGCTTGACTTTCATTTGATTCAATTAGCTTTGTTTAAATGTGTTTGACTTTCATTTGATTCAATTAGCTTTGTTGAATGTATTTGACTTTCATTTGATTCAATAGCTTTGTTTGAATGTGTTTGACTTTATTTGATTCAATTAGCTTTGCAGAATGTATTTGACTTTCATTTGATTCAATAGCTTTGTAGAATGTATTGACTTTATTTGATTTAATTAGCTTTGTAGAATGTATTTGACTTTCATTTGATTCAAATAGCTTTGTTTGAATGTGTTTCACTTTTATTTGATTCAATTAGCTTTGTAGAACGTATTTGACTTTCATTTGATTCAAATAGCTTTGTTTGAATGTGTTTGACTTTCAATTGATTCAATTAGCTTTGTAGAATGTATTTGACTGTCATTTGATTCAAATAGCTTTGTTTAAATGTGTTTGAATTTCATTTAATTAAATTTGCTTTGTATAATGCATTTCAATTTCATTTGATTTATATAGCTTTGTTTGAATGTGTTTGACTTTCATTTAAATTAAAAGCTTTTTGAATGTGTTTAACTTTCATTTGATTTAAAAGCTTTGTTTGAATGTGTTTGACTTTCATTTAAATTAAAAAGCTTTTTTTGAATGTTTAACTTTCATTTGATTTAAAAGCTTTGTTTGAATGTGTTGACTTTCATTTGATTCAATTAGCTTTGTAAAATGTATTTTACTTTTATTTGATTTAATTAGCTTTGTTTGAATTATTTGACTCTCATTTGATTCAAATAGCTTTGTTTGAATGTGTTTGAATTTCATTTGATTCAATTAGCTTTGTAGAATGTATTTGACTTTCATTTGATTCAAATAGCTTTATTTGAATGTGTTTGACTTTCATTTGATTCAATTAGCTTTGTAGAATGTATTTGACTTTCATTTGATTCGAAATCTTTGTTATGTGTTTGACTTTCATTTGATTCAATTAGCTTTGTTGTTTGATTTAATTAGCTTTGTTTGAATTTATTTGACTCTCATTTGATTCAATTAGCTTTGTTTGAATGTGTTTGAATTTCATTTGATTTAATAGCTTTGTTTGAATGTATTTGACTCTCATTTGAATCAATAGCTTTGTTTGAATGTGCTTGACTTTCATTTGATTTAGCTTTTTGAATGTGTTTGACTTCATTGATTCAATTACTTTTTCATTTGATTCAATTAGCTTTGTTTGAATGTTGACTTTCATTTGATTCAATTAGCTTTGTGAATGTATTTGACTTTCATTTGATTCAATTAGCTTTGTAGAATTATTTGACTTTTATTTGATTTAATTAGCTTTGTTTGAATGTATTTGACTTTCATTGATTCAATAGCTTTGTTTGAATGTGTTTCACTTTTATTTGATTCAATTAGCTTTGTAGAATATTTGACTTTCATTTGATTCAAATAGCTTTGTTTGAATGTGTTTGACTTTCATTTGATTCCATCAGCTTTGTAGAATGTATTTGACTTTCATTTGATTTAATTAGCTTTGTAAAATGTATTTTACTTTTATTTGATTTAATTAGCTTTGTTTGAATTTATTTTACTCTCATTTGATTCAAATAGCTTTGTTTGAATGTGTTTGAATTTCATTTGATTCAATTAGCTTTGTAGAATATTTGACTTTCATTTGATTCAAATAGCTTTTTGAATGTGTTTGACTTTCATTTGATTCAATTAGCTTTGTAGAATGTATTTGACTTTCATTTGATTGAAATCTTTGTTTGAATGTGTTTGACTTTCAATTGATTGAATTAGCTTTGGTTGAATGTGTTTGACTTTCATTTGATTCAATTAGCTTTGTAGAATGTATTTGACTTTCATTTGATTCGAAATCTTTGTTGAATGTGTTTGACTTTCATTTGATTCAATTAGCTTTGTTTAAATGTGTTTGACTTTAATTTAATTCAATTAGCTTTGTAGAATGTATTAGACTTTTATTTGATTTAATTAGCTTTGTTTGAATGTATTTGACTCTCATTTGATTCAAATAGCTTTGTTTGAATGTGTTTGACTTTCATTTTATTCAAATATCTTTGTTTGAATGTGTTTGACTTTCATTTGATTCAATTAGCTTTGTAGAATGTATTTGACTTTGATTTGATTAAAATAGCTTTGTTTGAATGTGCTTGACTTTATCTGATTCAATTAGCTTTGTTTGAATGTGTTTTGACTTTCATTTGATTCAATTAGCTTTTTGAATATTTGACTTTCATTTGATTCAAATAGCTTTGTTTGAATGTGTTTGACTTTCATTTGATTCAATTAGCTTTTTAGAATGTATTTGACTTTAATTTGATTCAAATAGCTTTATTTGAATGTGTTTGACTTTCATTTGATTCAATTAGCTTTGTAGAATGTATTTGACTTTCATTTGATTCGAAATCTTTGTTTGAATGTGTTTGACTTTCATTTGATTCAATTAGCCTTGTTTGAATGTGTTTGACTTTAATTTAATTCAATTAGCGTTGTAGAATGTATTAGAATTTTATTTGATTTAATTAGCTTTGTTTGAATGTATTTGACTCTCATTTGATTCAAATAGCTTTGTTTGAATGTGTTTGACTTTCATTTGATTCAAATAGCTTTGTTTGAATGTGTTTGACTTTCATTTGATTCAATTAGATTTGTAGAATGTATTTGAATTTCATTTGATTAAAATAGCTTTGTTTGAATGTGCTTGACTGTCATCTGATTCAATTAGCTTTGTTGAATATGTTTGACTTTCATTTGATTCAATTAGCTTTGTTGAATGTATTTGACTTTCATTTAATTCAAATAGCTTTGTTTAAATGCGTTTAACTTTCATTTGATTCAATTAGCTTTGTAGAATACATTTCACTTTCTTTTAATTTAAACAACTTTGTTTGAATGTGTTTGACTTTCATTTGACTCAAATAGCTTTATTTGATTGCGTTTGACTTTCATTTGATACAATTAGCTTTGTAGAACGTATTTGACTTTCATTCGATTCAAATAGCTTTGTTTGAATGTGTTTGACTTTCATTTGATTCCATCAGCTTTGTAAAATGTATTTGACTTTCAATTGATTCTAATAGCTTTGTTTGAATGTGTTTGACTTTCATTTGTTTAAATTTGCTTTGTAGAATGTGCTTGACTTTCATTTGATTCAATTAGCTTTGTTGAATGTATTTGGCTTTCTTTTGATTCAATTAGCTTTGTTTGAATGTGTTTGACTTTCATTTGATTCAATTAGCTTTGTAGAATGTATTTGACTTTCATTTGATTCATTTAGCTTTGTAGAATGTATTTGACTTTTATTTGATTTAATTAGCTTTTTTGAATGTATTTGACTCTCATTTGATTTAAATAGCTTTGTTTGAATGTGTTTCACTTTTATTTGATTCAATTTGCTTTGTAGAAAGTATTTGACTTTCATTTGATTCAAATAGCTTTGTTTGAATGTTTGACTTTCATTTGATTCCATCAGCTTTGTAGAATGTATTTGACTTTCAATTGATTCAAATAGCTTTGTTTGAATGTGTTTGACTTTCATTTGATTCAATTAGCTTTGTAGAATGTATTTGACTTTCATTTGATTCAAATAGCTTTGTTTGAATGTGTTTGACTTTCAATTGATTCAATTAGCTTTGTAGAATGTATTTGATTTGATTCAAATAGCTTTGTTTGAATGTGTTTGAATTTCATTTAATTCAATTTGCTTTGTAGAATGCATTTCACTTTCATTTGATTTATATAGCTTTGTTTGAATGTGTTTGACTTTCATTTAAATTAAAAAGCTTTTTTGAATGTGTTTGACTTTCATTTAATTTAAAAGCTTTGTTTGAATGTGTTTGACTTTCATTTGATTCAATTAGCTTTGTAGAATGTATTTGACTTTCATTTGATTCGAAATCTTTGTTTGAATGTGTTTGACTTTCATTTGATTCAATTAGCTTTGTTTAAATGTGTTTGACTTTAATTTAATTCAATTAGCTTTGTAGAATGTATTAGACTTTTATTTGATTTAATTAGCTTTGTTTGAATGTATTTGACTCTCATTTGATTCAATTAGCTTTTTTGAATGTGTTTGACTTTCATTTTATTCAAATATCTTTGTTTGAATGTGTTTGACTTTCATTTGATTCAATTAGCTTTTTAGAATGTATTTGACTTTGATTTGATTAAAATAGCTTTGTTTGAATGTGCTTGACTTTTATCTGATTCAATTAGCTTTGTTTGAATGTGTTTGACTTTCATTTGATTCAATTAGCTTTGTTGAATGTATTTGACTTTCATTTGATTCAAATAGCTTTGTTTGAATGTGTTTGACTTTCATTTGATTCAATTAGCTTTTAGAATGTATTTGACTTTAATTTGATTCAAATAGCTTTATTTGAATGTGTTTGACTTTCATTTGATTCAATTAGCTTTGTAGAATGTATTTGACTTTCATTTGATTCGAAATCTTTGTTTGAATGTGTTTGACTTTCATTTGATTCAATTAGCCTTGTTTGAATGTGTTTGACTTTAATTTAATTCAATTAGCGTTGTAGAATGTATTAGAATTTATTTGAATTAATTAGCTTTGTTTGAATGTATTTGACTCTCATTTGATTCAAATAGCTTTGTTTGAATGTGTTTGACTTTCATTTGATTCAAATAGCTTTTTGAATGTGTTTGACTTTCATTTGATTCAATTAGATTTGTAGAATGTATTTGAATTTCATTTGATTAAAATAGCTTTGTTTGAATTGCTTGACTGTCATCTGATTCAATTAGCTTTGTTTGAATATGTTTGACTTTCATTTGATTCAATTAGCTTTGTTGAATGTATTTGACTTTCATTTAATTCAAATAGCTTTGTTTAAATGCGTTTAACTTTCATTTGATTCAATTAGCTTTGTAGAATACATTTCACTTTCTTTTAATTTAAACAACTTTGTTTGAATGTGTTTGACTTTCATTTGACTCAAATAGCTTTATTTGATTGCGTTTGACTTTCATTTGATACAATTAGCTTTGTAGAACGTATTTGACTTTCATTCGATTCAAATAGCTTTGTTTGAATGTGTTTGACTTTCATTTGATTCCATCAGCTTTGTAGAATGTATTTGACTTTCAATTGATTCTAATAGCTTTGTTTGAATGTGTTTGACTTTCATTTGTTTAAATTTGCTTTGTAGAATGTGCTTGACTTTCATTTGATTCAATTAGCTTTGTTGAATGTATTTGACTTTCTTTTGATTCAATTAGCTTTGTTTGAATGTGTTTGACTTTCATTTGATTCAATTAGCTTTGTAGAATGTATTTGACTTTCATTTGATTCATTTAGCTTTGTAGAATGTATTTGACTTTTATTTGATTTAATTAGCTTTTTTGAATGTATTTACTCTCATTTGATTTTAAATAGCTTTGTTTGAATTGTTTCACTTTTATTTGATTCAATTAGCTTTGTAGAAAGTATTTGACTTTCATTTGATTCAAATAGCTTTGTTTGAATGTGTTTAACTTTCATTTGATTCCATCAGCTTTGTAGAATGTATTTGACTTTCAATTGATTCAAATAGCTTTGTTTGAATGTGTTTGACTTTCATTTGATTCAATTAGCTTTGTAGAATGTATTTGAATTTCATTTGATTCAAATAGCTTTGTTTGAATGTGTTTGACTTTCAATTGATTCAATTAGCTTTGTAGAATGTATTTGACTGTCATTTGATTCAAATAGCTTTGTTTGAATGTGTTTGAATTTCATTTAATTCAATTTGCTTTGTAGAATGCATTTCACTTTCATTGATTTATATAGCTTTGTTTGAATGTGTTTGACTTTCATTTAAATTAAAAAGCTTTTTTTGAATGTGTTTGACTTCATTTAATTTAAAAGCTTTGTTTGAATGTGTTTGACTTTCATTTGATTCAATTAGCTTTGTAAAATGTATTTACTTTTATTTGATTTAATTAGCTTTGTTTGAATTTATTTGACTCTCATTTGATTCAAATAGCTTTGTTTGAATGTGTTTGAATTTCATTTGATTCAATTAGCTTTGCAGAATGTATTTGACTTTCATTTGATTCAAATAGCTTTATTTGAATGTGTTTGACTTTCATTTGATTCAATTAGCTTTGTAGAATGTATTTGACTTTCATTTGATTCAATTAGCCTTGTTTGAATGTGTTTGACTTTAATTTAATTCAATTAGCGTTGTAGAATGTATTAGAATTTTATTTGAATTAATTAGCTTTATTTGAATGTATTTGACTCTCATTTGATTCAAATAGCTTTGTTTGAATGTGTTTGACTTTCATTTGATTCAAATAGCTTTGTTTGAATGTGTTTGACTTTCATTTGATTCAATTAGATTTGTAGAATGTATTTGAATTTCATTTGATTAAAATAGCTTTGTTTGAATGTGCTTGACTGTCATCTGATTCAATTAGCTTTGTTTGAATGTGTTTGACTTTCATTTGATTCAATTAGCTTTGTTGAATGTATTTGACTTTCATTTAATTCAAATAGCTTTGTTTAAATGCGTTTAACTTTCATTTGATTCAATTAGCTTTGTAGAATACATTTCACTTTCTTTTAATTTAAACAACTTTGTTTGAATGTGTTTGACTTTCCTTTGACTCAAATAGCTTTATTTGATTGTGTTTGACTTTCATTTGATACAATTAGCTTTGTAGAACGTATTTGACTTTCATTTGATTCAAATAGCTTTGTTTGAATGTGTTTGACTTTCATTTGATTCCATCAGCTTTGTAGAATGTATTTGACTTTCAATTGATTCTAATAGCTTGGTTTGAATGTGTTTGACTTTCATTTGTTTAAATTTGCTTTGTAGAATGTGCTTGACTTTCATTTGATTCAATTAGCTTTGTTGAATGTATTTGACTTTCTTTTGATTCAATTAGCTTTGTTTGAAT
>NW_018744244.1:0-96378 GCF_001683475.1 Chenopodium quinoa
CAAATGCATTCAACAAAGCTAATTGAATCAAACGAAAGTTAAAAACATCTAAAAAAATCTAATTAAATCAAATGAAAGTCAAACACATTCAGACAAAGCTATTTGAATCAAATGAAAGTCAAATGCATTCTACAAATCTAATTGACTCAAATGAAAGTAAAAAACATCTAAAAAATTCAAATTAAATCAATAAAAGGTCAAACACATTCAAAACAAAACTATTT
Source organism: Chenopodium quinoa (assembly GCF_001683475.1). Classification (NCBI taxonomy): domain Eukaryota; kingdom Viridiplantae; phylum Streptophyta; class Magnoliopsida; order Caryophyllales; family Amaranthaceae; genus Chenopodium; species Chenopodium quinoa. The sequence continues at coordinate 225 of NW_018744244.1, forward strand.
GAATCAAGTGAAAGTCAAATGCATTCTATAAAGCTAATTGAATCAAATTAAAGTCAAACACATCCAAACAAAGCTAATTGAATCAAATGAAAGTAAAACACATTCAAACAAGTCTAATTGAATCAAATGAAATTCAAACACATTCAAACAGAGCTAATTGAATCAAATGAAAGTCAAACACATTCAAAAAGAGCTTTTTGAATCAAATGAAGGTCAAATGCAATCTACAAAGCTAATTAAATCAAATGAAAGTCAAACACATTCAAACAAAACTAAATGAATCAAATGAAAGTCAAAAACATCTAGAAAAACCTAATTAATCAAATGAAAGTCAAACACATTCAAACAAAGCTATTGGAATCTAATGAAAGTCAAATGCATTCTACAAAGCTTATTGAATCAATTGAAAATAAAAAACATTCGAACAAAGCCAAATGAATCCAATGAAAGTCAAACACATTCAAACTAAACTATTTGAATCAAATGAAAGTCAAGTGCATTCTACAAAGCTATTTGAATCAAATGAAAGTAAAAAACATTCCAACAAAGCCAATTGAATCAAATGAAAGTCAAACACATTCAAACAAACCTAATTGAATCAAATGTCAAACACATTCAAACAGACCTAATTGAATCAAATGAAAGTCAAACACATTCAAAAAGAGCTTTTTGAATCAAATGAAGGTCAGATGCAATCTACAAAGCTAATTGAATCAAATGAAAGTCAAACACATTGAAACAAAGCTAATTGGATCAAATGTAAGTCAAACACATTCAAACAGAGCATTTTGAATCAATTGAAAGTCAAATGCATTCAACAAAGCTAATTGAATCAAATGAAAGTAAAAAACATCTAAAAAAACCGACTAATTAAATCAAATGAAAGTCAAACACAATCAAGCAAAGCTATTTTAAATCAAATAAAAGTCAAATGCATTCAAACAAAGCTATTGAAAGTCAAATTGCTTTCTACGAAGCCAATTGAATCAAATGAAAGTCAAACACATTCAAACAAAGCTGATTAGATCAAATGTAAAGGCAAATACATTCAAACAGAGCTTTTTGAATCAAATTAAAGTCAAATGCATTCAACAAAGCTAATTGAATCAAACGAAAGTCAAAAACATCTAAAAAAATTCTAATTAAATCAAATGAAAGTCAAAACACATTCAGACAAAGCTATTTGAATCAAATGAAATTCAAATGCATTCTACAAAATCTAATTGAATCAAATGAAAGTAAAAACATCTAAAAAATTCAAATTAAATCAATAAAAAGTCAAACACATTCAATACAAAACTATTTGAATCAAATGAAAGTCAAAGGTAATCTATAAAGCTAATTGAATCAAATGAAAGTCAAACACATTCAAACAAACCTAATTGAATCAAATGAAAGTCAAAAACATTCAAACAAAGCTAATTGAATCAAATGAAAGTAAAAACATTCAAAAAACCTAATTGAATCAAATGAAAGTCAAAGATATTCAAACAGAGCTAATTGAATCAAATGAAAGTCAAAACACATCCAAACAAAGCTAATTGAATCAAATGTAAGTCAAACACATTAAAACAGAGCTTTTTGAATCAAATGGAAAGTCAAATGCATTCAACAAAGCTAATTGAATCAAATGAAAGTAAAAAACATCTAAAAAAATCTAATTAAATAAATGAAAGTCAAACACATTCAGACAAAGCTGTTTGAATCAAATGAAAGTCAAACACATTCAACAAAGCTATTTGAGTTAAATGAAAGTAAAATGCAATCTACAAAGCTAATTGAATCAAATGAAAGTTAAACACATTCAAACAAACCTAACAGAATCTAATGTAAGTCAAATACATTCAAACAGAGCTTTTTGAATCAAATGAAGGTCAAATGCATTTAAGAAAGCTAATTGAATCAAATGAAAGTCAAAACCACATTCAAACAAAGCTAATTGAATCAAATGTAAGTCAAACACATTCAAACAGAGCTTTTTGAATCAAATGCATTCAACAAAGCTAATTGAATCAAACGAAAGTAAAAAACATCTAAAAAAAATCTAATTAAATCAAATGAAAGTCAAACACATTCAGACAAAGCTATTTGAATCAAATGAAAGTCAAATGCATTCTAGCAAATCTAATTGACTCAAATGAAAGTGAAAAACATCTAAAAAATTCAATTAAATCAATAAAAGGTCAAACACATTCAAACAAAACTATTTTGAATCAAGTGAAAGTCAAATGCATTCTATAAAGCTAATTGAATCAAATTAAAGTCAAACACATCCAAACAAAGCTAATTGAATTAAATGAAAGTAAAACACATTCAAACAAGTCTAATTGAATCAAATGAAATTCAAACACATTCAAACAGAGCTAATTGAATCAAATGAAAGTCAAACACATTCAAAAAGAGCTTTTTGAATCAAATGAAGGTCAAATGCAATCTACAAAGCTAATTAAATCAAATGAAAGTCAAACACATTCAAACAAAACTAAATGAATCAAATGAAAGTCAAAAACATCTAGAAAAACCTAATTAAATCAAATGAAAGTCAAACACATTCAAACAAAGCTATTGGAATCTAATGAAAGTCAAATGCATTCTACAAAGCTTATTGAATCAATTGAAAATAAAAAACATTCGAACAAAGCCAAATGAATCCAATGAAAGTCAAACACATTCAAACTAAACTATTTGAATCAAATGAAAGTCAAATGCATCTACGAAGCTATTTGAATCAAATGAAAGTCAAAAACATTCCAACAAAGCCAATTGAATCAAATGAAAGTCAAACACATTCAAAAAAACCTAATTGAATCAAATGAAAGTCAAACACATTCAAACAGACCTAATTGAATCAAATGAAAGTCAAACACATTCAAAAAGAGCTTTTTGAATGAAATGAAGGTCAAATGCAATCTACAAAGCTAATTGAATCAAATGAAAGTCAAACACATAGAAACAAAGCTAATTGGATCAAATGTAAGTCAAACAGATTCAAACAGAGCATTTTGAATCAATTGAAAGTCAAATGCATTCAACAAGCTAATTGAATCAAATAAAAGTAAAAAACATCTAAAAAACCTAATTAAATCAAATGAAAGTCAAACACAATCAAGCAAAGCTATTTAAATCAAATAAAAGTCAAATGCATTCAAACAAAGCTATTGAAAGTCAAATGCTTTCTACGAAGCCAATTGAATCAAATGAAAGTCAAACACATTCAAACAAACCTAATTAAATCAAATGAAAGTCAAACACATTCAAACAAAGCTAATTGAATCAAATGAAAGTCAAACACATTCAAACAAAGCTGATTAGATCAAATGTAAGGCAAACACATTCAAACAGAGCTTTTGAATCAAATTAAAGTCAAATGCATTCAACAAAGCTAATTGAATCAAACGAAAGTCAAAAAATCTAAAATAATCTAATTAAATCAAATGAAAGTCAAACACATTCAGACAAAGCTATTTGAATCAAATGAAATTCAAATGCATTCTTGATGCAAATCACAATCACGAAAGTCCTATTAGTCTAGTCACAATTTTCATTCAAGTCCAAGCACAAGTCCAAGTTACGGTTCATCCATAGAAGTGATACTTGCGAAATCATTTGAATACCAAACCTTGGATTCTTTTGCTGCCCATGGTCCGTTTGGTTTTAATCATGGATTTACTTGCTTAATTGCTCATTAAGCACGTGAATTGAAGCATTTTGAACAGCCATTTCAGTTGAGAGGAATTCAAGGAGCAACTTCAATGCATGAATAATGAAAGGGGTGTGAATCAAGGGGGGGTTACAAATGCACCTCCAACGGTTTTCTTGCTGAATTTGTGGCTGTTTGCTTAGCTCATTTACATGCGTTTAATAAGGACGTTAAGGGGCATATGAAGACTAAGAGGCTGCTGCACTTAGACGTAATTTAGGCTTAGTTTCATTTTCGTTGTTTTAAAGCTTTAATAAATCAGTTTGCTTCTTTAAGTTAAGCAATGATTGTTAGTTCTTTTAGTTGCTTATAAAAGGCATGTAATTGTAGTTTGTAAGCAGATTTTGATCAATGAAAAGAGCTTTTGCTTGAACTTAAAAACTGATTATTTGTTTGTGAAATAACCGGTTTTTGTACCAAGTTAGACTTGAAGAGATTGAGTGGTCAAGTGAGTAATCCTTCCATAAATTTGAACTTAGTAGGTTGAGTGAGAAATCCTTGCCTTCATATCCTTGTTTGTTAAGTGAGTAATCCTTACAAACTACACCTAAATTCTACATAAACGTACCTAAACACCAACCTAAAATCAATTCCTTTGCTTAAGCTTGATTCATTAATTTGTTTAAACTAATTTCATCTATTAGTTTTTACATCATTTGGCGCGTCAGGTAGGGGGAGTTTCTGTCCAAATGGATCAAGCAAACCCAAATGAAACGTTGACCAAAGGAGACTTAGAATTATGGAGGAAAACCAACAAAGGCTCTTGGAAACCAATGAGCAATTACATGGTAATATAATGGCTCTAATGGCTCGTTTGTTGACACAAGAACAAAGGGATAGGCGTCAAAACCCTCCTAGATATGATGACAAGAGTCTAAAGGTGGATGTAGACCTTTTTGATGGTACTCTTGACCCTGAGAAGTACTTGGAGTGGGAGCAATCACTTGAGAGGTACTTTGAGTTCAAAGACGTTGAGGAAGATGAACAAAAGTACAAGATTTCTAAGGTGAAGATAGCCAAGTATGCTGAAACTTGGTTGAAAGGAGTCCAAAGAAAACGAGAAAGCAATGGTAAAACTCGTATTTCTACATGGACCAAGCTACGGAAGAAAACTTAGGGAACGTTTTGTGCCTTCTTATTACAAACAATCCATGTATGTTAAATGGAGTACCTTGCAACAAGGTAGTAGTAGTGTGGAGGAGTATATAAAAGAGTTTGAAAAATTGTCCATTATTTGTGAAATAGTGGAAAATGAGGATTTGAAACTAGGGAGGTTTATGGCTGGTCTAGATAAGGAGATCCTTGAAAAGATAGAAGTGCAACCCAATTTGACTTTCGATGAAACTTGCAAACTTGCTGTTAAGTTTGATATTTAAAAGAAAAAGAAAAAGCCTTCTAATCCATTTGAGCCAAAACACAAACGCCCATTCAATCCACCAAAAAGAAAACTCTTCCTTTCCAAATTCCACCAAAAGAAACCCAAGTTCCTTTGACCCAAAAGAAAAAGGCAAAGCTGTTGCCAAAACCGGGGACTTGAGTGACATAGTGTGTTTTAAGTGTCATGGAAGAGGACACTATAAGAGGGATTGTCCTAATACTAGAGCTTTAACCATGAGAGAGCTAAAAAATATGATGGCTCAACCTTTTAGCCTAGATGAGGAGTTAGAGGATGAAAACGTTGTTGAAAATGACCCTTTGGAATCTTATGATTCTAATGAAGATGAGGAACGAGGTGATGATTGTTTTCCCCGAAAAAAACAGCCTAGTCTTGAGGAGAGCTTTACAAATGCAAGTTTGTGGTTGAAAGAAACCCTTTGCAAAGAGAGAATGTCTTTTTAACCAAATGCAAGGTTAATGGAGATGTTTGTGACTTAATTGTTGATAGTGGTAGTGAAGCAAATGTTGTATCAAGTGACCTTGTGAAAAAACTTGATTTGAAAACCACTAGACACCCTACCCTTACAAATTGAGTTGGCTTGATAAGAGTAAGAGTACGGGAGTTAGGAGACAATGCTTAGTAAAAATTTCAGATTGGTTCTTATGTTGATGAGATTTTGTGTGATGTCATTCCTATGGATGCATGTCACGTTTTATTAGGAAGACCATGGCAAAGTGATAGAAAATCAATCCATGATGGTCTAACTAATACCTATACTATCACCCACCAAGGCAGCAAGAAAGTGTTGCATCCCTTACCACCACAAAAAAAGATTCCCCAAAACACAACTCCCACCACCACAAACACCACAAAAAGAGCCCAAAAGAAAGGAAATCTTGTTACTTTCTTTCAAAGAATTCGAAAAAGACCTTAGAGAAGGAAGATGAGGTGTTTTTGTTGTTGTCTACGGAGGAGCATGAAGGGTTTGTTCAACAAAACCCTAGGTTGGCCGAATTAGTCAAAGCTTATGAGGATGTTTTTCCCTAATGAGTTGCCTTTAGGATTACCTCCCATTCGTGGGATAGAACATCAAATTGACCTAATTCCGGGAGCACCCTTTCCTAACAAACCACCTTATAGATGTAATCCCATGGAAACTAAAGAGTTGCAAAAACAAATTGAGGAGTTGATGCAAATGGGTTATGTGAGAGAGTCTATGAGTCCTTGTGCTGTTCCTACTTTGTTAGTGCCTAAAAAAGATGGAACATGGAGGATGTGTATTGATAGTAGGGCTGTGAACAATATAACCATTAAGTATAGGTTTCCCATACCTAGGCTTGATGATATGTTGGATGAGTTTGAGTGGAGCTAGAGTGTTTTCAAAAATTGATTTGAGAAGTGGGTATCACCAAATTCGTATGAGGGAGGGTGATGAGTGGAAAACAGCTTTTAAAAACCAAACATGGGTTGTATGAATGGCTTGTTATGCCATTTGGCTTAACAAATGCCTCGAGTACTTTCATGAGGCTTATGAATGAGATGTTGAGACCTTTTTTGGGGAGGTTTGTAGTTGTTTACTTAGATGATATTCTCATCTATAGTACAAATGAGGAAGATCATTTGAGGCATTTGGAAGAAATCTTTAGAACTTTGAGGGAAAAAAAATTGTATGGGAAGTTGGAGAAGTGTCACTTTTTGCTAACCGAAATTTTTTTTCTTGTTACATTGTTTCAGGTGATGGAATCAAGGTGGATCCGAGCAAAATAGAAGCCATTGCTTCGTGGCCTATCCAAAAACCATAACTGAAGTTCGTTCATTTCATGGACTAACCTCTTTCTATAGAAGGTTCATTAAGAACTTTAGTACCCTCATGGCTCCTATCACCGAGTGTACAAAGAAAGGAACCTTCCAATGGAACCCTCAATGATGCGTGCATCAATGTGAACGATGAGCATGTTGAAGAATTATTCCAAGAAAGTCAAGAAAGCATGAATCTATACTTGGAAGCTTCTTCAATAGGTCAAACTTACTATCGGGGGCATCAAGACAAAGCCACGCTTTGTATGGTGGCGTTCTTGGGAGTTCTTGAAGCTTCTTGATAGTTCTTTAAGGTTTCTTTAAAAGCTTTCTTAGGTTTTTTGCTTACAAGTTTTTACCTTTCACTTGAAAGGGTTTTTCTTGTTTTAAGCACTTAGGATTTCTAATTGCATTAGGAATTGTTTTAGTCTAGTAGGCGTCAATAATAGCTTGGAGTGCAAGCTTGAGTTAGGATAAAATAGGCAAGTTTAATCTTAAGAGTAGTTAGAGTTTAAGTAGGATTAAATAACTAAATCAAAGTTATCTAAACTTGATTAAGTTATGCAATCCGTGGGTTTTTGTTAGGGGATTAGAATTCTAATTCAAGTGGGATTAGGATAAATTGATTGAGTTTATAAATATAGGGTTGTAATCTTCGAATAATATACAAGTTTAATCATACATTCATAATAATATTTCTTATTGCTTTTGTTTAAGTGGGATTACTTAAATTCTTGATTGGTGGATTCCAATTTGCTGTTTTGTTTGTTTTAGTTAAAACAATCACCTAGGTTGATTAATTAGGTGGATTCTTGATTAATTAATCTAAGTTTCTTGCTTAATTCTTGGTGAATTTTCTGTATAGAATTAGGTTAGATTCATATCTTTGTGAGGCTTAGTTTTCGGACTAAAAATCACATCATCTTGGTATCAGAGCACAGTTTCGGTAGAAAATAAACTGGTAACGTTTGGCTGGGAATTTTTGAGTGATTCTTTTTGCATTAGTCTCTAAAAAACGTCTAGCTATCACCATATAAAATTTCGTAGCTTTTGGTTGAGTAACGAACTCTGTACAGCCTTAAACTTTTGGTGTTGTTGCACTGGGTTGTGGTTGGGAGTCCGGTTTTTTGTTTGCTTCAAGATTCCTTCAAGATTTGATCTTTTAATCAAGATTTTGCATAAACTAAACCTGGTTTGTGTAGGAGCAATGAGTGACGAAGAAATCCCAGGGATTCCAAGGGGTTTGAACCTTGATCAAGCGCATAACTTGCGGAGGGATCGTCAAATAGAGCGATTGTCACAACAATTGCAAGAAGTATTGGCTAGGCTTGACGAACGTGACAAAACTTCATCTTCAAGGAAGAACAAATCAGTTGCAATTTCTAGTTCAAGTGAAGACGAATATGACAGGAGAAAAGCAAGTAGATCACGACATAAAGATTCATCTTCGAGTGATGAACCTAGAAGGCATAGACGGAAGAACAAGGCCAAAGATGATGACCGAAATATAAGGTTAGATTTTCCGGAATTCAATGGTAGTATGCTAGACCCCGAAAAATATTTTGAGTGGGTTAGAAGAGCCGAAACACTCTTTGATTACAAGGAGTATGATGAACGAAAGAGGTGCAAACTTGCTGAATTAAAACTCACAGGTTATGCGAGTTTATGGTATGATAATCTCAAGAAAAAGAGACGCAAGGAGGGACGATCCAAGATCACTACTTGGACACAATTGCAGAAATATATGAAGCGTCAATTTGTGCCCCATGAGTACGTGCAAGAAGTGTATCTCAAGATGCAGACTTTTAAGCAAGGAAATCAATCCGTGGAGGCTTATTTGTGTGAGTTTGAGAAACTATGTTTATTGTGTGATTTAGAAGAAATTCTAGAGCACAAAATAGCACGTTTTATTGCAGGTTTGAACGAAAATGTTCAAGAGAAGATTGAATTGCACGAATACTATTCGTTTGAAGAAGTATGCAAGGCGGCCATTAAGGTTGAAAGACAATTCAAGGCCAAGAAGACCTCAAGTGTGAAACCGTTCACACGCACGTTCACAAAGGCTAGTGACAAGCCTACCTTTGATAGGACTTCTCCTAATCCGTATGCTAAAGATAACAAACCCAGAAACGAAGCTAGCAAGAAGGTGACCGAAGATAGAAAATGTTTCAAATGTGGGAGTGTTGGCCACATAGCAAGCAATTGCTACTCAAAACGCACTATGACGGCTCAAGAATGGGAAGAAGAGAAAGCTAGGTGCGAGGGAAATAGTGACATGGAGGTTGTGGTCGAGAAAGAACGTGATTTTGAAGAAGAGGAGGGTAGTGCCGAAGAGGTTGATGGTGAAACGCAAGGAAAGAGCTTGGTTCTAAGGAGAGCTCTTCACTCTAAACCTATGCCCGTTGAAGAGAATCAAAGAGAGAAAATCTTTTTAACAAGGTGCAAGGTGGAAGATCGATTGTGTGACGTAATAATAGACTCGGAAGTTGCACAAATGTGGTGTCTACAACTTTGATCAACAAATTAGAGTGGCCTACAACCGATCACCCAAAACCTTACAAGCTACATTGGCTCAATGATGCTAGTGACGTGAAGGTAACGAAACGAGCCCTAATCACCTTTTCAATTGGCAAATATCATGATAAAGTTTTATGTGATGTATGCCCTATGGATGCTTGTCATATCTTATTGGGTAGACCATGGCAATATGATAGATTTGTCAAGTTTAATGGTAGGACAAATGTGTATATAATTCGAAAAGGAAAGGGGGAAAAATCATATGCATTGAAACCACTTGTTGATCATAGAATTAACCCTAGTTCAAAAGGTGCATATTTAATTGGGGAAAAGGAGTTGGAGAAAGAAATCAACAACAACAATATAGTATATATTATGGTGGCTAACAATGTACAAGTGAATGAAAGTAAACAAGAAAAGAGGCCCGTGGAATTAGAAGTAGTATTGCAAGAGTATTGTGATGTTTTTCCTAGTGAATTACCACCGGGATTACCACCAATTCGTGGTATTGAACATCAAATTGATCTTATTCCGGGAGCTCCACTACCTAACAAGGCAGCATATAGAAGTAATCCGGAAGAAACAAAGGAAATGCAACGTCAAATAGAGGAATTGATGCAAAGAGGCTACGTGAAAGAGAGTATGAGCCCATGTGCCGTGCCTACATTGTTAGTTCCAAAAAAAGATGGGAGTTGGCGTATGTGCATTGATAGTAGGAGTGTGAACAACATAACCATCAAGTATAGATTTCCTATACCTAGACTTGATGATTTGTTAGACGAATTGCATGGTTCAAAGCTATTTTCCAAGATTGATCTTATGAGTGGCTATCATCAAATACGCATGAGGGAAGGAGATGAATGGAAGACGGCTTTCAAGACTAAAGTGGGGTTGTATGAGTGGTTGGTCATGCCTTTTGGTCTAACCAATGCGCCCAGTACATTTATGAGATTGATGAACGAGGTGTTGAAACCATTTCTTGGAAGGTTCGAAGTTGTTTATGGTGTCAATCCAAAAATGCCCATTGATTTAATTGAAATTCCAAAAGGGGAAGTGATTCATAAGGATGCCGAGACTAAAATCAAGTACATGATAAAGCTACACGCACAAGTTAGAGCTAGGATTGAACGTGTCAATGAACTCTACAAAGCACGAGCTAACAAGAACAAAAAGCCACAAAGTTTTGAAGTTGGCGACTTGGTGTGGCTACACTTGAGAAAAGAGAGATTTCCTAACAAACGAAAGAATAAATTGATGCCAAGAAGTGAGGGGCCGTTCAAGATTATTGAGAAGATCAATGAGAATGCATATAAGCTTGAATTGCCGGGAGAATATGGTGTAAGCGCAACATTTAATATTGGGGATTTGGTGAAGTATTTGCCAGATGGTGCTATTGAAGATTTGAGGGCAAATTCTTTTGAAGAAGGGGAGGATGATGCGTGCATCAATGTGAACGATGAGCATGTTGAAGAATTATTCCAAGAAAGTCAAGAAAGCATGAATCTATACTTGGAAGCTTCTTCAATAGGTCAAACTTACTATCGGGGGCATCAAGACAAAGCCACGCTTTGTATGGTGGCGTTCTTGGGAGTTCTTGAAGCTTCTTGATAGTTCTTTAAGGTTTCTTTAAAAGCTTTCTTAGGTTTTTGCTTACAAGTTTTTACCTTTCACTTGAAAGGGTTTTTCTTGTTTTAAGCACTTAGGATTTCTAATTGCATTAGGAATTGTTTTAGTCTAGTAGGCGTCAATAATAGCTTGGAGTGCAAGCTTGAGTTAGGATAAAATAGGCAAGTTTAATCTTAAGAGTAGTTAGAGTTTAAGTAGGATTAAATAACTAAATCAAAGTTATCTAAACTTGATTAAGTTATGCAATCCGTGGGTTTTTTGTTAGGGGATTAGAATTCTAATTCAAGTGGGATTAGGATAAATTGATTGAGTTTATAAATATAGGGTTGTAATCTTCGAATAATATACAAGTTTAATCATACATTCATAATAATATTTCTTATTGCTTTTGTTTAAGTGGGATTACTTAAATTCTTGATTGGTGGATTCCAATTTGCTGTTTTGTTTGTTTTAGTTAAAACAATCACCTAGGTTGATTAATTAGGTGGATTCTTGATTAATTAATCTAAGTTTCTTGCTTAATTCTTGGTGAATTTTCTGTATAGAATTAGGTTAGATTCATATCTTTGTGAGGCTTAGTTTTCGGACTAAAAATCACATCACTCAAGCCCAAGAAGCGTTTGAACTAGTGAAAAAAAAGATGTGTGAGGCACCTGTTTTAGCCTTACCTGATTTCATGAAACCCTTTGAAGTTGAGTGTGATGCAAGTGGGAAGGGAATAGGGGCTGTCCTAATCCAAGAAAAAAAACCCATTGCCTACTTTAGTGAGAAATTGAGCCAAGGGAAATTGAACTATTCCACTTATGACAAAGAATTTTATGCCATGGTTCGAGCCTTAGATCATTGGTCACATTATTTGAGGCCACAACCATTCATCTTGCATTCGGATCATGAGTCTTTGAGGTTCATACATGGCCAAAAACAATTGAATGCTAGGCATGCTAAGTGGGTAGAATTCTTACAATCATTCAACTTTGCTACAAAATATAAGCAAGGGAAAGCCAACATCGTGGCTGATGCATTATCAAGGAGGCATACTCTTCTTGGAATCATGGAGGCTAAGGTACTTGGTTTTGAAATTATGAAAGAAGCTTACAAAGATGACCATGAACTTATGGAAATCATTGAAGCTTGCAAACATGGAGTAAATGGTCAATTCGTGATGGTGGATGGTTTTCTTTTCAAAGGAAACAAACTTTGTGTTCCTAAAGGGCAATTCGAGACTTATTGATAAGGGAAGCTCATGGAGGAGGCCTTGCTGGTCATATGGGTATTCAAAAGACCCTAGAGATCTTGCAAAGTCATTTTTATTGGCCAAAGATGCTAGCTAACGTGCACCAAATCCTAGCTAGATGTTCTACTTGTCAAAGGGCTAAAATGACCTTCCATAGAGGTGAATACAAGCCTTTGCCAATTCCCGAAAGACCTTGGAGGATTTGAGTATGGATTTCATCATGGCCTTGCCTAGAACAGCTCGTGGAAAAGATTCAATCATGGTGGTTGTTGATCGGTTTTCAAAGATGGCCCATTTCATTGCTTGTAAAAAAGTGGATGATGCTTATAACGTGGCTCAACTTTTTTTCAAGGAGGTGGCTAAGTTACATGGTTTGCCTAGAACCAGTGTTTCAGATCGTGATACAAAGTTTGTGAGCCATTTTTGGAAGTCCTTATGGAGGCTCGTGGGTACCAAGCTGCTTTTTCTCAACTAGCCATCATCCACAAACGGATGGTCAAACTGAGGTGGTGAATAGAGTTCTTGGAACATTGCTTCGTGCCTTAGTGAACAAAGGAGGGAAAGATTGGGATCTAAAGCTAGCTCATGCTGAATTTGCTTACAATAGAACTCCAAGTAAAACCACGAAATACTCACCATTCGAAATTGTTTATGGGGTCAATCCTTATGTTCCTATTGATAACATTGCAATTCCTAAGGACAAATTTGTTCATGGGACAGCCAAGGAGCATGTTGAGTTCATGATGAATGTTCATAAAGAAGTTAGGAAGAACATTGAGAAAGCTAACGAGTCCTACAAGAAGCAAGCAAACAAACACTTGAGCAATGTGAGAAAATTCGAAGTGGGTGATCTTGTTTGGATTTTTCTTCGAAAAGAAAGGTTCCCTAAGCAACGAAAGCACAAGTTGATGCCAAGGGTAGAGGGTCCTTTTCAAATCATGGAAAGGATCAATGATAATGCATACAAAGTTGATCTTGGAGGGTAATTCGGAGTTTCATCAACTTTCAATATTGGTGACCTAGCTCCTTATTTAGAAGATGACGAGTTGAGGACAACTCCTTTCGAAGAAGGGGAGGATGATACAAATCACGAAAGTCCTATTAGTCCTAGTCACAATTTTCATCCAAGTCCAAGCACAAGTCCAAGTTACGGTTCATCCAAAGAAGTGATACTTGCGAAATCATTTGAAGACAAAACCTTGGGTTCTTTTGCTGCCCATGGTCCGTTTGGTTTTAATCATGGATTTACTTGCTTAATTGCTCATTAAGCACGTTAATTGAAGCATTTTTGAATGAAAGTCAAACACATTCAAACAAAGCTGATTAGATCAAATGTAAGGCAAACACATTCAAACAGAGCTTTTTGAATCAAATTAAAGTCAAATGCATTCAACAAAGCTAATTGAATCAAACGAAAGTCAAAAACATCTAAAATAATCTAATTAAATCAAATGAAAGTCAAACACATTCAGACAAAGCTATTTGAATCAAATGAAATTCAAATGCATTCTACAAATCTAATTGAATCAAATGAAAGTAAAAACATCTAAAAGATTCAAATTAAATCAATAAAAGGTCAAACACATTCAAACAAAACTATTTGAATCAAATGAAAGTCGAAGGCAATCTATAAAGCTAATTGAATCAAATGAAAGTCAAACACATTCAAACAAAGCTAATTGAATCAAATGAAAGTCAAACACATTCAAACAAAGCTAATTGAATCAAATGAAAGTAAAACACATTCAAACAAACCTAATTGAATCAAATGAAAGTCAAAGATATTCAAACAGAGCTAATTGAATCAAATGAAAGTCAAACACATCCAAACAAAGCTAATTGAATCAAATGTAAGTCAAACACATTAAAACAGAGCTTTTTGAATCAAATGAAAGTCAAATGCATTCAACAAAGCTAATTGAATCAAATGAAAGTAAAAAACATCTAAAAAAATCTAATTAAATCAAATGAAAGTCAAACACATTCAGACAAAGCTGTTTGAATCAAATGAAAGTCAAACACATTCAACAAAGCTATTTGAGTTAAATGAAAGTAAAATGCAATATACAAAGCTAATTGAATCAAATGAAAGTTAAACACATTCAAACAAACCTAACAGAATCTAATGTAAGTCAAATACATTCAAACAGAGCTTTTTGAATCAAATGAAGGTCAAATGCATTTAAGAAAGCTAATTGAATCAAATGAAAGTCAAACACATTCAAACAAAGCTAATTGAATCAAATGTAAGTCAAACACATTCAAACAGATCTTTTTGAATCAAATGCATTCAACAAAGCTAATTGAATCAAACGAAAGTCAAAAACATCTAAAAAAATCTAATTAAATCAAATGAAAGTCAAACACATTCAGACAAAGCTATTTGAATCAAATGAAAGTCAAATGCATTCTACAAATCTAATTGACTCAAATGAAAGTAAAAACATCTAAAAAATTCAAATTAAATCAATAAAAGGTCAAACACATTCAAACAAAACTATTTGAATCAAATGAAGGTAAAAGGCAATCTATAAAGCTAATTGAATCAAATGAAAGTCAAAATCATTCAAACAAAGCTAATTGAATCAAATGAAAGTCAAACAAATTCAAACAAAGCTAATTGAATCAAATGAAAGTAAAACACATTCAAACAAACCTAATTGAATCAAATGAAAGTCAAAGATATTTAAACAGAGCTAATTGAATCAAATGAAAGTCAAACACAGCCAAACAAAGCTAATTGAATCAAATGTAAGTCAAACACATTCAAACAGAGCTTTTTGAATCAAATGAAAGTCAAATGCATTCAACAAAGCTAATTGAATCAAATGAAAGTAAAAAACATCTAAAAAAATCTAATTAAATCAAATGAAAGTCAAACACATTCAGACAAAGCTGTTTGAATCAAATGAAAGTCAAACACATTCAACAAAGCTATTTGAGTTAAATGAAAGTCAAATGCAGTCTACAAAGCTAATTGAATCAAATGAAAGTTAAACACATTCAAACAAACCTAACAGAATCAAATATAAGTCAAATACATTCAAACAGAGCTTTTCGAATCAAATGAAAGTCAAATGCATTAAACAAAGCTCATTGAATAAAATGAAAGTCAAAAACATCTAAAAAAATCTAATTAAATCAATTGAAAGTCAAACACATTCAGACAAAGCTATTTGAATCAAATGAAAGTCAAATGTATTCTACAAATCTAATTGAATCAAATGAAAGTAAAAAACGTTCGAACAAAGCCAATTGAATAAAATGAAAGTCAAACACATTCAAACAAACCTAATTGATACAAATGAAAGTCAAACACATTCAAACAGACCTAATTGAATCAAATGAATTCAAACACATTCAAAAAGAGCTTTTTGAATCAAATGACGGTCAAATGCAATCTACAAAGCTAATTGAATCAAATGAAAGTCAAACACATTGAAACAAAGCTAATTGGATCAAATGTGAGTCAAACACATTCAAACAGAGCTTTGTGAATCAAATAAAAGTCAAATGCATTCATCAAAGCTAATTGAATAAAATGAAAGTCGAAAACATTCGAACAAAGCCAATTGAATCAAATGAAAGTCAAACAAATTCAAAAAGAGCTTTTTGAATCAAATGAAAATCAAATGCATTTAAGAAAGCTAATTGAATCAAATGAAAGTCAAACACATTCAAAGAAAGCTAATTGAATCAAATGTAAGTCAAATACATTCAAAACAAAGCTTTTTGAATCAAATGAAAGTCAAATGCATTCAACAAAGCTCATTGAATCAAATGAAAGTCAAATGCATTCAAACAAACCTATTGAAAGTCAAATGCTTTCTACAAAGCTAATTGAATCAAATGAAAGTCAAACACATTCAAACAAACCTAATTAAATCAAATGAAAGTCAAACACATTCAAACAAAGCTAATTGAATCAAATGAAAGTCAAACACATTCAAACAAAGCTGATTAGATCAAATGTAAGTCAAACACATTCAAACAGAACTTTTTGAATCAAATTAAAGTCAAATGCATTCAACAAAGCTAATTGAATCAAACGAAAGTCAAAAACTTCTAAAAAAATCTAATTAAATCAAATGAAAGTCAAACACATTCAGACAAAGCTATTTGAATCAAATGAAATTCAAATGCATTCTACAAATCTAATTGAATCAAATGAAAGTAAAAACATCTAAAAAATTCAAATTAAATCAATAAAAGGTCAAACACATTCAAACAAAAACTATTTGAATCAAATGAAAGTAAAAGACAATCTATAAAGCTAATTGAATCAAATGAAAGTCAAAATCATTCAAACAAAGCTAATTGAATCAAATGAAAGTCAAACACATTCAAACAAAGCTAATTGAATAAATTAAAAGTAAAACACATTCAAACAAGCCTAATTGAATCAAATGAAAGTCAAAGATATTTAAACAGAGCTAATTGAATCAAATGAAAGTCAAACACAGCCAAACAAAGCTAATTGAATCAAATGTAAGTCAAACACATTCAAACAGAGCTTTTTGAATCAAATGAAAGTCAAATGCATTCAACAAAGCTAATTGAATCAAATGAAAGTAAAAAACATCTAAAAAAATCTAATTAAATCAAATGAAAGTCAAACACATTCAGACAAAGCTGTTTGAATCAAATGAAAGTCAAACACATTCAACAAAGCTATTTGAGTTAAATGAAAGTCAAATGCAGTCTACAAAGCTAATTGAATAAAATGAAAGTTAAACACATTCAAACAAACCTAACAGAATCAAATGTAAGTCAAATACATTCAAATAGAGCTTTTTGAATCAAATGAAAGTCAAAAACATCTAAAAAAATCTAATTAAATCAAATGAAAGTCAAACACATTCAGACAAAGCTATTTGAATCAAATGAAAGTCAAATGTATTCTACAAATCTAATTGAATCAAATGAAAGTAAAAAACATTCGAACAAAGCCAATTGAATCAAATGAAAGTCAAACACATTCAAACAAACCTAATTAAATCAAATGAAAGTCAAACACATTCAAACAAAGCTAATTGAATCAAATGAAAGTCAAACACATTCAAACAAAGCTGATTAGATCAAATGTAAGTCAAACACATTCAAACAGAACTTTTTGAATCAAATTAAAGTCAAATGCATTCAACAAAGCTAATTGAATCAAACGAAAGTCAAAAACATCTAAAAAAATCTAATTAAATCAAATGAAAGTCAAACACATTCAGACAAAGCTATTAGAATCAAATGAAATTCAAATGCATTCTACAAATCTAATTGAATCAAATGAAAGTAAAAACATCTAAAAAATTCAAATTAAATCAATAAAAGGTCAAACACATTCAAACAAAACTATTTGAATCAAATGAAAGTAAAAGGCAATCTATAAAGCTAATTGAATCAAATGAAAGTCAAAATCATTCAAACAAAGCTAATTGAATCAAATAAAAGTCAAACACATTCAAACAAAGCTAATTGAATCAAATGAAAGTAAAACACGTTCAAACAAACCTAATTGAATCAAATGAAAGTGAAAGATATTTAAACAGAGCTAATTGAATCAAATGAAAGTCAAACACAGCCAAACAAAGCTAATTGAATCAAATGTAAGTCAAACACATTCAAACAAAGCTAATTGAATCAAATGAAAGTAAAACACGTTCAAACAAACCTAATTGAATCAAATGAAAGTGAAAGATATTTAAACAGAGCTAATTGAATCAAATGAAAGTCAAACACAGCCAAACAAAGCTAATTGAATCGAATGTAAGTCAAACACATTCAAACAGAGCTTTTTGAATCAAATGAAAGTCAAATGCATTCAACAAAGCTAATTGAATCAAATGAAATTGAATAACATCTAAAAAAATCTAATTAAATCAAATGAAAGTCAAACACATTCAGACAAAGCTGTTTGAATCAAATGAAAGTCAAACACATTCAACAAAGCTATTTGAGTTAAATGAAAGTCAAATGCAGTCTACAAAGCTAATGAATCAATTGACAATTAAACACATTCAAACAAACCTAACAGAGCTTTTCGAATCAAATGAAAGTCAAATGCATTCAACAAAGCTCATTGAATCAAATGAAAGTCAAAAACATCTAAAAAAATCTAATTAAATCAAATGAAAGTCAAACACATACAGACAAAGCTATTTGAATCAAATGAAAGTCAAATGTATTCTACAAATCTAATTGAATCAAATGAAAGTAAAAAACATTCGAACAAAGCCAATTGAATCAAATGAAAGTCAAACACATTCAAACAAACCTAATTGATACAAATGAAAGTCAAACACATTCAAACAGACCTAATTGAATCAAATGAATTCAAACACACTCAAAAAGAGCTTTTTGAATCAAATGACGGTCAAATGCAATCTACAAAGCTAATTGAATCAAACGAAAGTCAAACACATTGAAACAAAGCTAAATGGATCAAATGTGAGTCAAACACATTCAAACAGAGCTTTTTGAATCAAATGAAAGTCAAATGCATTCATCAAAGCTAATTGAATAAAATGAAAGTCGAAAACATTCGAACAAAGCCAATTGAATCAAATGAAAGTCAAATGCTTTCAACAAAGCTCATTGAATCAAATGAAAGTCAAAAACATCTAAAAAAATCTAATTAAATCAAATGAAAGTCAAACACATTCAGACAAAGCTATTTGAATCAAATGAAAGTCAAATGCATTCTACAAATCTAATTGAATCAAATGAAAGTAAAAAACATTCGAACAAAGCCAATTGAATCAAATGAAAGTCAAACACATTCAAACAAACCTAATTGATACAAATGAAAGTCAAACACATTCAAACAGACCTAATTGAATCAAATGAAAGTCAAACACATTCAAAAAGAGCTTTTTGAATCAAATGACGGTCAAATGCAATATACAAAGCTAATTGAATCAAATAAAAGTCAAACAAACTGAAACAAAGCTAATTGGATCAAATGCGAGTCAAACACATTCAAACAGAGCTTTTTGAATCAAATGAAAGTCAAATGCATTCATCAAAGCTAATTGAATCAAATGAAAGTCCAAAACATTCGAACAAAGCCAATTGAATCAAATGAAAGTCAAACAAATTAAAAAAGAGCTTTTTGAATCAAATGAAGGTCAAATGCATTTAAGAAAGCTAATTGAATCAAATGAAAGTCAAACACATTCAAACAAAGCTAATTGAATCAAATGTAAGTCAAATACATTCAAACAGAGCTTTTTGAATCAAATGAAAGTCAAATGCATTCAACAAAGCTCATTGAATCAAATGAAAGTCAAAAACATCTAAAAAAATCTAATTAAATCAAATGAAAGTCAAACACATTCAGACAAAGCTATTTGAATCAAATGAAAGTCAAATGTATTCTACAAATCTAATTGAATCAAATGAAAGTAAAAAACATTCGAACAAAGCCAATTGAATCAAATGAAAGTCAAACACATTCAAACAAACCTAATTGATACAAATGAAAGTCAAACACATTCAAACAGACCTAATTGAATCAAATGAATTCAAACACATTCAAAAAGAGCTTTTTGAATCAAATGACCGTCAAATGCAATCTACAAAGCTAATTGAATCAAACGAAAGTCAAACACATTGAAACAAAGCTAATTGGATCAAATGTGAGTCAAACACATTCAAACAGAGCTTTTTGAATCAAATGAAAGTCAAATGCATTCATCAAAGCTAATTGAATAAAATGAAAGTCGAAAAACATTTGAACAAAGCCAATTGAATCAAATTAAAGTCAAATGCTTTCAACAAAGCTCATTGAATCAAATGAAAGTCAAAAACATCTAAAAAAATCTAATTAAATCAAATGAAAGTCAAACACATTCAGACAAAGCTATTTGAATCAAATGAAAGTCAAATATATTCTACAAATCTAATTGAATCAAATGAAAGTAAAAAACATTCGAACAAAGCCAATTGAATCAAATGAAAGTCAAACACATTCAAACAAACCTAATTGATACAAATGAAAGTCAAACACATTCAAACAGACCTAATTGAATCAAATGAAAGTCAAACACATTCAAAAAGAGCTTTTTGAATCAAATGACGGTCAAATGCAATATACAAAGCTAATTGAATCAAATGAAAGTCAAACACACTGAAACAAAGCTAATTGGATCAAATGTGAGTCAAACACATTCAAACAGAGCTTTTTGAATCAAATGAAAGTCAAATGCATTCATCAAAGCTAATTGAATCAAATGAAAGTCGAAAACATTCGAACAAAGCCAATTGAATCAAATGAAAGTCAAACAAATTAGAAAAGAGCTTTTTGAATCAAATGAAGGTCAAATGCATTTAAGAAAGCTAATTGAATCAAATGAAAGTCAAACACATTCAAACAAAGCTGTTTGAGTTAAATGAAAGTCAAATGCAATCTACAAGGCTAATTGAATCAAATGAAAGTCAAACACATTCAAACAAACCTAATTAAATGAAATAAAAGTCAAACACATTCAAACAAAGCTAATTGAATCAAATGAAAGTCAAACACATTCAAACAAAGCTGATTAGATCAAATGTAAGTCAAACACATTCAAACAGAACTTTTTGAATCAAATTAAAGTCAAATGCATTCAACAAAGCTAATTGAATCAAACGAAAGTCAAAAACATCTAAAAAAATCTAATTAAATCAAATGAAAGTCAAACACATTCAGACAAAGCTATTAGAATCAAATGAAATTCAAATGCATTCTACAAATCTAATTGAATCAAATGAAAGTAAAAACATCTAAAAAATTCAAATTAAATCAATAAAAGGTCAAACACATTCAAACAAAACTATTTGAATCAAATGAAAGTAAAAGGCAATCTATAAAGCTAATTGAATCAAATGAAAGTCAAAATCATTCAAACAAAGCTAATTGAATCAAATAAAAGTCAAACACATTCAAACAAAGCTAATTGAATCAAATGAAAGTAAAACACGTTCAAACAAACCTAATTGAATCAAATGAAAGTGAAAGATATTTAAACAGAGCTAATTGAATCAAATGAAAGTCAAACACAGCCAAACAAAGCTAATTGAATCAAATGTAAGTCAAACACATTCAAACAAAGCTAATTGAATCAAATGAAAGTAAAACACGTTCAAACAAACCTAATTGAATCAAATGAAAGTGAAAGATATTTAAACAGAGCTAATTGAATCAAATGAAAGTCAAACACAGCCAAACAAAGCTAATTGAATCGAATGTAATTCAAACACATTCAAACAGAGCTTTTTGAATCAAATGAAAGTCAAATGCATTCAACAAAGCTAATTGAATCAAATGAAATTGAATAACATCTAAAAAAATCTAATTAAATCAAATGAAAGTCAAACACATTCAGACAAAGCTGTTTGAATCAAATGAAAGTCAAACACATTCAACAAAGCTATTTGAGTTAAATGAAAGTCAAATGCAGTCTACAAAGCTAATGAATCAATTGACAGTTAAACACATTCAAACAAACCTAACAGAATCAAATGTAAGTCAAATACATTCAAACAGAGCTTTTCGAATCAAATGAAAGTCAAATGCATTCAACAAAGCTCATTGAATCAAATGAAAGTCAAAAACATCTAAAAAAATCTAATTAAATCAAATGAAAGTCAAACACATACAGACAAAGCTATTTGAATCAAATGAAAGTCAAATGTATTCTACAAATCTAATTGAATCAAATGAAAGTAAAAAACATTCGAACAAAGCCAATTGAATCAAATGAAAGTCAAACACATTCAAACAAACCTAATTGATACAAATGAAAGTCAAACACATTCAAACAGACCTAATTGAATCAAATGAATTCAAACACACTCAAAAAGAGCTTTTTGAATCAAATGACGGTCAAATGCAATCTACAAAGCTAATTGAATCAAACGAAAGTCAAACACATTGAAACAAAGCTAAATGGATCAAATGTGAGTCAAACACATTCAAACAGAGCTTTTTGAATCAAATGAAAGTCAAATGCATTCATCAAAGCTAATTGAATAAAATGAAAGTCGAAAACATTCGAACAAAGCCAATTGAATCAAATGAAAGTCAAATGCTTTCAACAAAGCTCATTGAATCAAATGAAAGTCAAAAACATCTAAAAAAATCTAATTAAATCAAATGAAAGTCAAACACATTCAGACAAAGCTATTTGAATCAAATGAAAGTCAAATGCATTCTACAAATCTAATTGAATCAAATGAAAGTAAAAAAACATTCGAACAAAGCCAATTGAATCAAATGAAAGTCAAACACATTCAAACAAACCTAATTGATACAAATGAAAGTCAAACACATTCAAACAGACCTAATTGAATCAAATGAAAGTCAAACACATTCAAAAAGAGCTTTTTTGAATCAAATGACGGTCAAATGCAATATACAAAGCTAATTGAATCAAATGAAAGTCAAACAAACTGAAACAAAGCTAATTGGATCAAATGCGAGTCAAACACATTCAAACAGAGCTTTTTGAATCAAATGAAAGTCAAATGCATTCATCAAAGCTAATTGAATCAAATGAAAGTCGAAAACATTCGAACAAAGCCAATTGAATCAAATGAAAGTCAAACAAATTAAAAAAGAGCTTTTTGAATCAAATGAAGGTCAAATGCATTTAAGAAAGCTAATTGAATCAAATGAAAGTCAAACACATTCAAACAAAGCTAATTGAATCAAATGTAAGTCAAATACATTCAAACAGAGCTTTTTGAATCAAATGAAAGTCAAATGCATTCAACAAAGCTCATTGAATCAAATGAAAGTCAAAAACATCTAAAAAAATCTAATTAAATCAAATGAAAGTCAAACACATTCAGACAAAGCTATTTGAATCAAATGAAAGTCAAATGTATTCTACAAATCTAATTGAATCAAATGAAAGTAAAAAACATTCGAACAAAGCCAATTGAATCAAATGAAAGTCAAACACATTCAAACAAACCTAATTGATACAAATGAAAGTCAAACACATTCAAACAGACCTAATTGAATCAAATGAATTCAAACACATTCAAAAAGAGCTTTTTGAATCAAATGACCGTCAAATGCAATCTACAAAGCTAATTGAATCAAACGAAAGTCAAACACATTGAAACAAAGCTAATTGGATCAAATGTGAGTCAAACAAATTTAAACAGAGCTTTTTGAATCAAATGAAAGTCAAATGCATTCATCAAAGCTAATTGAATAAAATGAAAGTCGAAAACATTCGAACAAAGCCAATTGAATCAAATTAAAGTCAAATGCTTTCAACAAAGCTCATTGAATCAAATGAAAGTCAAAAACATCTAAAAAAATCTAATTAAATCAAATGAAAGTCAAACACATTCAGACAAAGCTATTTGAATCAAATGAAAGTCAAATGTATTCTACAAATCTAATTGAATCAAATGAAAGTAAAAAACATTCGAACAAAGCCAATTGAATCAAATGAAAGTCAAACACATTCAAACAAACCTAATTGATACAAATGAAAGTCAAACACATTCAAACAGACCTAATTGAATCAAATGAAAGTCAAACACATTCAAAAAGAGCTTTTTGAATCAAATGACGGTCAAATGCAATATACAAAGCTAATTGAATCAAATGAAAGTCAAACACACTGAAACAAAGCTAATTGGATCAAATGTGAGTCAAACACATTCAAACAGAGCTTTTTGAATCAAATGAAAGTCAAATGCATTCATCAAAGCTAATTGAATCAAATGAAAGTCGAAAACATTCGAACAAAGCCAATTGAATCAAATGAAAGTCAAACAAATTAGAAAAGAGCTTTTTGAATCAAATGAAGGTCAAATGCATTTAAGAAAGCTAATTGAATCAAATGAAAGTCAAACACATTCAAACAAAGCTAATTGAATCAAATGTAAGTCAAATACATTCAAACAGAGCTTTTTGAATCAAATGAAAGTCAAATGCATTCAACAAAGCTCATTGAATCAAATGAAAGTCAAAAACATCTAAAAAAATCTAATTAAATCAAATGAAAGTCAAACACATTCAGACAAAGCTATTTGAATCAAATGAAAGTCAAATGTATTCTACAAATCTAATTGAATCAAATGAAAGTAAAAAACATTCGAACAAAGCCAATTGAATCAAATGAAAGTCAAACACAGTCAAACAAACCTAATTGATACAAATGAAAGTCAAACACATTCAAACAGACCTAATTGAATCAAATGAAAGTCAAACACATTGAAAAAGAGCTTTTTGAATCAAATGACGGTCAAATGCAATCTACAAAGCTAATTGAATCAAATGAAAGTCAAACACATTGAAACAAAGCTAATTGGATCAAATGTGAGTAAAACACATTGAAACAGAGCTTTTTGAATCAAATGAAAGTCAAATGCATTCAACAAAGCTAATTGAATCAAATGAAAGTAAAAAACATCTAAAAAAATCTAATTAAATCAAATGAAAGTCAAACACATTCAGACGAAGCTGTTTGAATCAAATGAAAGTCAAACACATTCAACAAAGCTATTTGAGTTAAATGAAAGTCAAATGCAGTCTACAAAGCTAATTGAATCAAATTAAAGTTAAACACATTCAAACAAACCTAACAGAATCTAATGTAAGTCAAATACATTCAAACAGAGCTTTTTGAATCAAATAAAAGTCAAATGCATTCAACAAAGCTCATTGAATCAAATGAAAGTCAAAAACATCTAAAAAAATCTAATTAAATCAAATGAAAGTCAAACACATTCAGACAAAGCTATTTGAATCAAATGAAAGTCAAATGTATTCTACAAATCTAATTAAATCAAATGAAAGTAAAAAACATTCGAACAAAGCCAATTGAATCAAATGAAAGTCAAACACATTCAAACAAACCTAATTGATACAAATGAAAGTCAAACACATTCAAACAGACCTAATTGAATCAAATGAAAGTTAAACACATTCAAAAAGAGCTTTTTGAATCAAATGACGGTTAAATGCAATCTACAAAGCTAATTGAATCAAATGAAAGTCAAACACATTGAAACAAAGCTAATTGGATCAAATGTGAGTCAAACAAATTCAAACAGAGCTTTTTGAATCAAATGAAAGTCAAATGCATTCATCAAAGCTAAGTGAATCAAATGAAAGTCGAAAACATTCGAACAAAGCCAATTGAATCAAATGAAAGTCAAACAAATTCAAAAAGAGCTTTTTGAATCAAATGAAGGTCAAATGCATTTAAGAAAGCTAATTGAATCAAATGAAAGTCAAACACATTCAAACAAAGCTAATTGAATCAAATGTAAGTCAAACACATTCAAACAGAGCTTTTTGAATCAAATGAAAGTCAAATGCATTCAACAAAGCTAATTGAATCAAACGAAAGTCAAAAACATCTAAAAAAATCTAATTAAATCAAATGAAAGTCAAACACATTCAGACAAAGCTATTTGAATCAAATAAAATTCAAATGCATTCTACAAATCTAATTGAATCAAATGAAAGTAAAAACATCTAAAAAATTCAAATTAAATCAATAAAAGGTCAAACACATTCAAACAAAACTATTTGAATCAAATGAAAGTAAAAGGCAATCTATAAAGCTAATTGAATTAAATGAAAGTCAAAATCATTCAAACAAAGCTAATTGAATCAAATGAAAGTCAAACACATTCAAACAAAGCTAATTGAATCAAATGAAAGTAAAACACATTCAAACAAACCTAATTGAATCAAATGAAAGTGAAAGATATTTAAACAGAGCTAATTGAATCAAATGAAAGTCAAACACAGCCAAACAAAGCTAATTGAATCGAATGTAAGTCAAACACATTCAAACAGAGCTTTTTGAATCAAATGAAAGTCAAATGCATTCAACAAAGCTAATTGAATCAAATGAAATTAAAAAACATCTAAAAAAATCTAATTAAATCAAATGAAAGTCAAACACATTCAGACAAAGCTGTTTGAATCAAATGAAAGTCAAACACATTCAACAAAGCTATTTGAGTTAAATGAAAGTCAAATGCAGTCTACAAAGCTAATTGAATCAATTGACAGTTAAACACAATCAAACAAACCTAACAGAATCAAATGTAAGTCAAATACATTCAAACAGAGCTTTTCGAATCAAATGAAAGTCAAATGCATTCAACAAAGCTCATTGAATCAAATGAAAGTCGAAAACATCTAAAAAAATCTAATTAAATCAAATGAAAGTCAAACACATACAGACAAAGCTATTTGAATCAAATGAAAGTCAAATGTATTCTACAAATCTAATTGAATCAAATGAAAGTAAAAAACATTCGAACAAAGCCAATTGAATCAAATGAAAGTCAAACACATTCAAACAAACCTAATTGATACAAATGAAAGTCAAACACATTCAAACAGACCTAATTGAACCAAATGAATTCAAACACATTCAAAAAGAGCTTTTTGAATCAAATGACGGTCAAATGCAATCTACAAAGCTAATTGAATCAAATGAAAGTCAAACACATTGAAACAAAGCTAATTGGATCAAATGTGAGTCAAACACATTCAAACAAGAGCTTTTTGAATCAAATGAAAGTCAAATGCATTCATCAAAGCTAATTGAATAAAATGAAAGTCGAAAACATTCGAACAAAGCCAATTGAATCAAATGAAAGTCAAACAAATTCAAAAAGAGCTTTTTGAATCAAATGAAGGTCAAATGCATTTAAGAAAGCTAATTGAATCAAATGAAAGTCAAACACATTCAAACAAAGCTAATTGAATCAAATGAAAGTAAAACACATTCAAACAAACCTAATTGAATCAAATGAAAGTGAAAAATATTTAAACAGAGCTAATTGAATCAAATGAAAGTCAAACACAGCCAAACAAAGCTAATTGAATCAAATGTAAGTCAAACACATTCAAACAGAGCTTTTTGAATCAAATGAAAGTCAAATGCATTCAACAAAGCTAATTGAAACAATTGAAAGTAAAACACATCTAAAAAAATCTAATTAAATCAAATGAAAGTCAAAACACATTCAGACAAAGCTGTTTGAATCAAATGAAAGTCAAACACATTCAACAAAGCTATTTGAGTTAAATGAAAGTCAAATGCAGTCTACAAAGCTAATTGAATCAAATGAAAGTTAAACACATTCAAACAAACCTAACAGAATCAAATGTAAGTCAAATACATTCAAACAGAGCTTTTCGAATCAAATGAAAGTCAAATGCATTCAACAAAGCTCATTGAATCAAATGAAAGTTAAAAACATCTAAAAAAATCTAATTAAATCAAATGAAAGTCAAACACATTCAGACAAAGCTATTTGAATCAAATGAAAGTCAAATGTATTCTACAAATCTAATTGAATCAAATGAAAGTAAAAAACATTCGAACAAAGCCAATTGAATCAAATGAAAGTCAAACACATTCAAACAAACCTAATTGATACAAATGAAAGTCAAACACATTCAAACAGACCTAATTGAATCAAATGAAAGTCAAACACATTCAAAAAGAGCTTTTTGAATCAAATGACGGTCAAATGCAATATATAAAGCTAATTGAATCAAATGAAAGTCAAACAAACTGAAACAAAGCTAATTGGATCAAATGTGAGTCAAACACATTCAAACAGAGCTTTTTGAATCAAATGAAAGTCAAATGCATTCATCAAAGCTAATTGAATCAAATGAAAGTCGAAAACATTCGAACAAAGCCAATTGAATCAAATGAAAGTCAAACAAATTCAAAAAGAGCTTTTTGAATCAAATGAAGGTCAAATGCATTTAAGAAAGCTAATTGAATCAAATGAAAGTCAAACACATTCAAACAAAGCTAATTGAATCAAATGTAAGTCAAATACATTCAAACAGAGCTTTTTGAATCAAATGAAAGTCAAATGCATTCAACAAAGCTCATTGAATCAAATGAAAGTCAAAAACATCTAAAAAAAATCTAATTAAATCAAATGAAAGTCAAACACATTCAGACAAAGCTATTTGAATCAAATGAAAGTCAAATGTATTCTACAAATCTAATTGAATCAAATGAAAGTAAAAAACATTCGAACAAAGCCAATTGAATCAAATGAAAGTCAAACACATTCAAACAAACCTAATTGATACAAATGAAAGTCAAACACATTCAAACAGACCTAATTGAATCAAATGAAAGTTAAACACATTCAAAAAGAGCTTTTTGAATCAAATGACGGTCAAATGCAATCTACAAAGCTAATTGAATCAAATGAAAGTCAAACACATTGAAACAAAGCTAATTGGATCAAATGTGAGTCAAACACATTCAAACAGAGCTTTTTGAGTCAAATGAAAGTCAAATGCATTCATCAAAGCTAAGTGAATCAAATGAAAGTCGAAAACATTCGAACAAAGCCAATTGAATCAAATGAAAGTCAAACAAATTCAAAAAGAGCTTTTTGAATAAAATGAAGGTCAAATGCATTTAAGAAAGCTAATTGAATCAAATGAAAGTCGAACACATTCAAACAAAGCTAATTGAATCAAATGTAAGTCAAACACATTCAAACAGAGCTTTTTGAATCAAATGAAAGTCAAATGCATTCAACAAAGCTAATTGAATCAAACGAAAGTCAAAAACATCTAAAAAAATCTAATTAAATCAAATGAAAGTCAAACACATTCAGACAAAGCTATTTGAATCAAATGAAATTCAAATGCATTCTACAAATCTAATTGAATCAAATGAAAGTAAAAACATCTAAAAAATTCAAATTAAATCAATAAAAGGTCAAACACATTCAAACAAAACTATTTAAATCAAATGAAAGTAAAAGGCAATCTATAAAGCTAATTGAATCAAATGAAAGTCAAAATCATTCAAACAAAGCTAATTGAATCAAATGAAAGTCAAACACATTCAAACAAAGCTAATTGAATCAAATGAAAGTAAAATACATTCAAACAAACCTAATTGAATCAAATGAAAGTCAAAGATATTTAAACAGAGCTAATTGAATCAAATGAAAGTCAAACACAGCCAAACAAAGCTAATTGAATCAAATGTAAGTCAAACACATTCAAACAGAGCTTTTTGAATCAAATGAAAGTCAAATGCATTCAACAAAGCTAATTGAATCAAATGAAAGTAAAAAACATCTAAAAAAATCTAATAAATCAAATGAAAGTCAAACACATTCAGACAAAGCTGTTTGAATCAAATGAAAGTCAAACACATTTAACAAAGCTATTTGAGTTAAATGAAAGTCAAATGCAGTCTACAAAGCTAATTGAATCAAATGAAAGTTAAACACATTCAAACAAACCTAACAGAATCAAATGTAAGTCAAATACATTCAAACAGAGCTTTTCGAATCAAATGAAAGTCAAATGCATTCAACAAAGCTCATTGAATCAAATGAAAATCAAAAACATCTAAAAAAATCAAATTAAATCAAATGAAAGTCAAACACATTCAGACAAAGCTATTTGAATCAAATGAAAGTCAAATGTATTCTACAAATCTAATTGAATCAAATGAAAGTAAAAAACATTCGAACAAAGCCAATTGAATCAAATGAAAGTCAAACACATTCAAACAAACCTAATTGATACAAATGAAAGTCAAACACATTCAAACAGACCTAATTGAATCAAATGAATTCAAACACATTCAAAAAGAGCTTTTTGAATCAAATGACGGTCAAATGCAATCTACAAAGCTAATTGAATCAAATGAAAGTCAAACACATTGAAACAAAGCTAATTGGATCAAATGTAAGTCAAACACATTCAAACAGAGCTTTTTGAATCAAATGAAAGTCAAATGCATTCATCAAAGCTAAGTGAATCAAATGAAAGTCGAAAACATTCGAACAAAGCCAATTGAATCAAATGAAAGTCAAACAAATTCAAAAAGAGCTTTTTGAATCAAATGAAGGTCAAATGCATTTAAGAAAGCTAATTGAATCAAATGAAAGTCAAACACATTCAAACAAAGCTAATTGAATCAAATGTAAGTCAAACACATTCAAACAGAGCTTTTTGAATCAAATGAAAGTCAAATGCATTCAACAAAGCTAATTGAATCAAACGAAAGTCAAAAACATCTAAAAAAATCTAATTAAATCAAATGAAAGTAAAACACATTCAGACAAAGCTATTTGAATCAAATGAAATTCAAATGCATTCTACAAATCTAACTGAATCAAATGAAAGTAAAAACATCTAAAAAATTCAAATTAAATCAATAAAAGGTCAAACACATTCAAACAAAACTATTTGAATCAAATGAAAGTAAAAGGCAATCTATAAAGCTAATTGAATCAAATGAAAGTCAAAATCATTCAAACAAAGCTAATTGAATCAAATGAAAGTCAAACACATTCAAACAAAGCTAATTGAATCAAATGAAAGTAAAACACATTCAAACAAACCTAATTGAATCAAATGAAAGTCAAAGATATTTAAACAGAGCTAATTGAATCAAATGAAAGTCAAACACAGCCAAACAAAGCTAATTGAATCAAATGTAAGTCAAACACATTCAAACAGAGCTTTTTGAATCAAATGAAAGTCAAATGCATTCAACAAAGCTAATTGAATCAAATGAAAGTAAAAAACATCTAAAAAAATCTAATTAAATCAAATGAAAGTCAAACACATTCAGACAAACCTGTTTGAATCAAATGAAAGTCAAACACATTTAACAAAGCTATTTGAGTTAAATGAAAGTCAAATGCAGTCTACAAAGCTAATTGAATCAAATGAAAGTTAAACACATTCAAACAAACCTAACAGAATCAAATGTAAGTCAAATACATTCAAACAGAGCTTTTCGAATCAAATGAAAGTCAAATGCATTCAACAAAGCTCATTGAATCAAATGAAAGTCAAAAACATCTAAAAAAATCTAATTAAATCAAATGAAAGTCAAACACATTCAGACAAAGCTATTTGAATCAAATGAAAGTCAAATGTATTCTACAAATCTAATTGAATCAAATGAAAGTAAAAAACATTCGAACAAAGCCAATTGAATCAAATGAAAGTCAAACACATTCAAACAAACCTAATTGATACAAATGAAAGTCAAACACATTCAAACAACTAATTGAATCAAATGAATTCAAACACATTCAAAAAAGCTTTTTGAATCAAATGACGGTCAAATGCAATCTACAAAGCTAATTGAATCAAATGAAAGTCAAACACATTGAAACAAAGCTAATTGGATCAAATGTGAGTCAAACACATTCAAACAGAGCTTTTTGAATCAAATGAAAGTCAAATGCATTCATCAAAGCTAATTGAATAAAATGAAAGTCGAAAACATTCGAACAAAGCCAATTGAATCAAATGAAAGTTAAACAAATTCAAAAAGAGCTTTTTGAATCAAATGAAGGTCAAATGCATTTAAGAAAGCTAATTGAATCAAATGAAAGTCAAACACATTCAAACAAAGCTAATTGAATCAAATGTAAGTCAAATACATTCAAACAAAGCTTTTTGAATCAAATGAAAGTCAAATGCATTCAACAAAGCTCATTGAATCAAATGAAAGTCAAATGCATTCAAACAAACTATTGAAAGTCAAATGCTTTCTACAAAGCCAATTGAATCAAATGAAAGTCAAACACATTCAAACAAACCTAATTAAATCAAATGAAAGTCAAACACATTCAAACAAAGCTAATTGAATCAAATGAAAGTCAAACACATTCAAACAAAGCTGATTAGATCAAATGTAAGTCAAACACATTCAAACAGAACTTTTTGAATCAAATTAAAGTCAAATGCATTCAACAAAGCTAATTGAATCAAACGAAAGTCAAAAACATCTAAAAAAATCTAATTAAATCAAATGAAAGTCAAACACATTCAGACAAAGCTATTTGAATCAAATGAAATTCAAATGCATTCTACAAATCTAATTGAATCAAATGAAAGTAAAAACATCTAAAAAATTCAAATTAAACCAATAAAAGGTCAAAACAAATTCAAACAAAACTATTTGAATCAAATGAAAGTAAAAGACAATCTATAAAGCTAATTGAATCAAATGAAAGTCAAAATCATTCAAACAAAGCTAATTGAATCAAATGAAAGTCAAACACATTCAAACAAAGCTAATTGAATAAATTAAAAGTAAAAACACATTCAAACAAAGCCTAATTGAATCAAATGAAAGTCAAAGATATTTAAACAGAGCTAATTGAATCAAATGAAAGTCAAAACAAACAAATAAATAAAGTCAAACACACAGCCAAACAAAGCTAATTGAATCAAATGTAAGTCAAACACATTCAAACAGAGCTTTTTGAATCAAATGAAAGTCAAACGCATTCAACAAAGCTAATTGAATCAAATGAAAGTAAAAAACATCTAAAAAAATCTAATTAAATCAAATGAAAGTCAAACACATTCAGACAAAGATGTTTGAATCAAATGAAAGTCAAATACATTCAACAAAGCTATTTGAGTTAAATGAAAGTCAAATGCAGTCTACAAAGCTAATTGAATCAAATGAAAGTTAAACACATTCAAACAAACCTAATAGAATCAAATGTAAGTCAAATACATTCAAACAGAGCTTTTCGAATCAAATGAAAGTCAAATGCATTCAACAAAGCTCATTGAATCAAATGAAAGTCAAAAACATCTAAAAAAACTCTAATTAAATCAAATGAAAGTCAAACACATTCCGACAAAGCTATTTGAATCAAATGAAAGTCAAAAGTATTCTACAAATCTAATTGAATCAAATGAAAGTAAAAAACATTCGAACAAAGCCAATTGAATCAAATGAAAGTCAAACACATTCAAACAAAGCTTTTTGAATCAAATGAAAATCAAATGCATTCAAACAAAGCTAATTGAATCCAACGTAAGTCAAACACATTCAGACATAGCTTTTTGAATCAAATGAAAAGTCAAATGCATTCAACAAAGCTAATTGGATCAAATGAATGTCAAACACAATGAAACAAAGCTAATTGGATCAAATGTGAGTCAAACACATTCAAACAGAGCTTTTTGAATCAAATGAATGTCAAATGCATTCATCAAAGCTAATTGAATAAAATGAAAGTCGAAAACATTCGAACAAAGCCAATTGAATCAAATGAAAGTCAAACAAATTCAAAAAGAGCTTTTTGAATCAAATGAATGTCAAATGCATTTAAGAAAGCTAATTGAATCAAATGAAAGTCAAACACATTCAAACAAAGCTAATTGAATCAATTGTAAGTCAAATACATTCATACAGAGCTTTTTGAATCAAATGAAAGTCAAATGCTTTCTACTAAGCCAATTGAATCAAATGAAAGTCAAACACATTCAAACAAACCTAATTAAATCAAATGAAAGTCAAACACATTCAAACAAAGCTAATTGAATCAAATGAAAGTCAAACACATTCAAACAAAGCTGATTAGATCAAATGTAAGTCAAACACATTCAAACAGAACTTTTTGAATCAAATTAAAGTCAAATGCATTCAACAAAGCTAATTGAATCAAACGAAAGTCAAAAACATCTAAAAAAATCTAATTAAATCAAATGAAAGTCAAACACATTCAGACAAAGCTATTTGAATCAAATGAAATTCAAATGCATTATACAAATCTAATTGAATCAAATGAAAGTAAAAACATCTAAAAAATTCAAATTAAATCAATAAAAGGTCAAACACATTCAAACAAAACTATTTGAATCAAATGAAAGTAAAAGACAATCTATAAAGCTAATTGAATCAAATGAAAGTCAAAATCATTCAAACAAAGCTAATTGAATCAAATGAAAGTCAAACACATTCAAACAAAGCTAATTGAATAAATTGAAAGTAAAACACATTCAAACAAGCCTAATTGAATCAAATGAAAGTCAAAGATATTTAAACAGAGCTAATTGAATCAAATGAAAGTCAAACACAGCCAAACAAAGCTAATTGAATCAAATGTAAGTCAAACACATTCAAACAGAGCTTTTTGAATCAAATGAAAGTCAAATGCATTCAACAAAGCTAATTGAATCAAATGAAAGTAAAAAACATCAAAAAAAATCTAATTAAATCAAATGAAAGTCAAACACATTCAGACAAGCTGTTTGAATCAAATGAAAGTCAAACACATTCAACAAAGCTATTTGAGTTAAATGAAAGTCAAATGCAGTCTACAAAGCTAATTGAATCAAATGAAAGTTAAACACATTCAAACAAACCTAACAGAATCTAATGTAAGTCAAATACATTCAAACAGAGCTTTTTGAATCAAATGAAAGTCAAATGCATTCAACAAAGCTCATTGAATCAAATGAAAGTAAAAAACATCTAAAAAAATCTAATTAAATCAAATGAAAGTCAAACACATTCAGACAAAGCTATTTGAATCAAATGAAAGTCAAATGTATTCTACAAATCTAATTGAATCAAATGAAAGTAAAAAACATTCGAACAAAGCCAATTGAATCAAATGAAAGTCAAACACATTCAAACAAACCTAATTGATACAAATGAAAGTCAAACACATTCAAACAGACCTAATTGAATCAAATGAAAGTCAAACACATTCAAAAAGAGCTTTTTAAATCAAATGACGGTCAAATGCAATCTACAAAGCTAATTGAATCAAATGAAAGTCAAACACATTGAAACAAAGCTAATTGGATCAAATGTGAGTCAAACACATTCAAACAGAGCTTTTTGAATCAAATGAAAGTCAAATGCATTCATCAAAGCTAATTGAATCAAATGAAAGTCGAAAACATTCGAACAAAGCCAATTGAATCAAATGAAAGTCAAACAAATTCAAAAAGAGCTTTTTGAATCAAATGAAGGTCAAATGCATTTAAGAAAGCTAATTGAATTAAGTGAAAGTCAAACACATTCAAACAAAGCTAATTGAATCAAATGTAAGTCAAATACATTCAAACAAAGCTTTTTGAATCAAATGAAAGTCAAATGCATTCTACAAATCTAATTGAATCAAATGAAAGTAAAAACATCTAAAAAATTCAAATTAAATCAATAAAAGGTCAAACACATTCAAACAAAACTATTTGAATAAAATGAAAGTAAAAGACAATCTATAAAGCTAATTGAATCAAATGAAAGTCAAAATCATTCAAACAAAGCTAATTGAATCAAATGAAAGTCAAACACATTCAAACAAAGCTAATTGAATAAATTGAAAGTAAAACACATTCAAACAAGCCTAATTGAATCAAATGAAAGTCAAAGATATTTAAACAGAGCTAATTGAATCAAATGAAAGTCAAACACAGCCAAACAAAGCTAATTAAATCAAATGTAAGTCAAACACATTCAAACAGAGCTTTTTGAATCAAATGAAAGTCAAATGCATTCAACAAAGCTAATTGAATCAAATGAAAGTAAAAAACATCAAAAAAAATCTAATTAAATCAAATGAAAGTCAAACACATTCAGACAAAGCTGTTTGAATCAAATGAAAGTCAAACACATTCAACAAAGCTATTTGAGTTAAATGAAAGTAAAAAATCTACAAAGCTAATTGAATCAAATGAAAGTTAAACACATTCAAACAAACCTAACAGAATCAATGTAAGTCAAATACATTCAAACAGAGCTTTTTGAATCAAATGAAAGTCAAATGCATTCAACAAAGCTCATTGAATCAAATGAAAGTCAAAAACATCTAAAAAAATCTAATTAAATCAAATGAAAGTCAAACACATTCAGACAAAGCTATTTGAATCAAATGAAAGTCAAATGTATTCTACAAATCTAATTGAATCAAATGAAAGTAAAAAACATTCGAACAAAGCCAATTGAATCAAATGAAAGTCAAACACATTCAAACAAACCTAATTGATACAAATGAAAGTCAAACACATTCAAACAGACCTAATTGAATCAAATGAAAGTCAAACACAATCAAAAAGAGCTTTTTGAATCAAATGACGGTCAAATGCAATCTACAAAGCTAATTGAATCAAATGAAAGTTAAACACATTTAAACAAAGCTAATTGGATCAAATGTGAGTCTAACACATTCAAATAGAGCTTTTTGAATCAAAGAAAGTCAAATGCATTCATCAAAGCTAATTGAATCAAATGAAAGTCGAAAACATTCGAACAAAGCCAATTGAATCAAATGAAAGTCAAACAAATTCAAAAAGAGCTTTTTGAATCAAATGAAGGTCAAATGCATTTAAGAAAGCTAATTGAATCAAATGAAAGTCAAACATTTTCAAACAAAGCTAATTGAGTAAAATGTAAGTCAAACACATTCAAACAGAGCTTTTTGAATCAAATGAAAGTCAAATGCATTCAACAAAGCTAATTGAATCAAACGAAAGTCAAAAACATCTAAAAAAATCTAATTAAATCAAATGAAAGTCAAACACATTCAGACAAAGCTATTTGAATCAAATGAAAGTCAAATGCATTCTACAAATCTAATTGACTCAAATGAAAGTAAAAAAAATCTAAAAAATTCAAATTAAATCAATAAAAGGTCAAATCCATTCAAACAAAACTATTTGAATCAAGTGAAAGTCAAATGAATTCTATAAAGCTAATTGAATCAAATTAAAGTCAAACACATCCAAACAAAGCTAATTGAATCAAATGAAAGTAAAACACATTCAAACAAGTCTAATTGAATCAAATGAAATTCAAACACATTCAAACAGAGCTAATTGAATCAAATGAAAGTCAAACACATTCAGACAAAGCTGTTTGAATCAAATGAAAGTCAAACACATTCAACAAAGCTATTTGAGATAAATGAAAGTCAAATGCAATCTACAAGGCTAATTGAATCAAATGAAAGTTAACCACATTCAAACAAACCTAACAGAATCAAATGTAAGTCAAATACATTCAAATAGAGCTTTTTGAATCAAATGAAAGTCAAATGCATTCAACAAAGCTCATTGAATCAAATGAAAGTCAAAAACATCTAAAAAAATCTAATTAAATCAAATGAAAGTCAAACACATTCAGACAAAGCTATTTGAATCAAATGAAAGTCAAATGTATTCTACAAATCTAATTGAATCAAATGAAAGTAAAAAACATTCGAACAAAGCCAATTGAATAAAATGAGAGTCAAACACATTCAAACAAACCTAATTGATACAAATGAAAGTCAAACACATTCAAACAGACCTAATTGAATCAAATGAAAGTCAAACACATTCAAAAAGAGCTTTTTGAATCAAATGACGGTCAAATGCAATCTACAAAGCTAATTGAATCAAATGAAAGTCAAACACATTGAAACAAAGCTAATTGGATCAAATGTGAGTCAAACACATTCAAATAGAGCTTTTTGAATCAAATGAAAGTCAAATGCATTCATCAAAGCAAATTGAATCAAATGAAAGTCAAACAAATTCAAAAAGAGCTTTTTGAATCAAATGAAGGTCAAATGCATTTAAGAAAGCTAATTGAATCAAATGAAAGTCAAACACATTCAAAAAAAGCTAATTGAATCAAACGTAAGTCAAACACATTCAAACAGAGCTTTTTGAATCAAATGAAAGTCAAATGCATTCAACAAAGCTAATTGAATCAAACGAAAGTCAAAAACATCTAAAAAAATCTAATTAAATCAAATGAAAGTCAAACACATTCAGACAAAGCTATTTGAATCAAATGAAAGTCAAATGCATTCTACAAATCTAATTGACTCAAATGAAAGTAAAAAACATCAAAAAAATTCAAATTAAATCAATAAAAGGTCAAACACATTCAAACAAAACTATTTGAATCAAGTGAAAGTCAAATGAATTCT
The DNA here is from genome assembly GCF_001683475.1 of Chenopodium quinoa. NCBI lineage: Eukaryota > Viridiplantae > Streptophyta > Magnoliopsida > Caryophyllales > Amaranthaceae > Chenopodium > Chenopodium quinoa. The sequence continues at coordinate 38,193 of NW_018744244.1, forward strand.
ATTAAGCTATTTAAATCAAATTAAAGTCAAACACATCCAAACAAAGCTAATTGAATCAAATGAAAGTAAAACACATTTAAACAAGTCTAATTGAATTAAATGAAATTCAAACACATTCAAACAGAGCTAATTGAATCAAATGAAAGTCAAACACATTCAAAAAGAGCTTTTTGAATCAAATGAAAGTCAAATGCAATCTACAAAGCTAATTAAATAAAATGAAAGTCAAACACATTCAAACAAAGCTATTGGAATCTAATGAAAGTCAAATGCATTCTACAAAGCTTATTGAATCAAATGAAAGTAAAAAACATTCGAACAAAGCCAAATGAATCCAATGAAAGTCAAACACATTCAAACTAAACTATTTGAATCAAATGAAAGTCAAATGCATTCTACAAAGCTAATTGAATCAAATGAAAGTCAAAAACATTCCAACAAAGCCAATTGAATCAAATGACAGTCAAACACATTCAAACAAACCTAATTGAATCAAATGAAAGTCAAACACATTCAAACAGACCTAATTGAATCAAATGAAAGTCAAACACATTCAAAAAGAGCTTTTTGAATCACATGACGGTCAAATGCAATCTACAAAGCTAATTGAATCAAATGAAAGTCAAACACATTGAAACAAAGCTAATTGGATCAAATGTAAGTCAAACACATTCAAACAGAGCATTTTGAATCAATTGAAAGTCAAATGCATTCAACAAAGCTAATTGAATCAAATGAAAGTAAAAAACATCTAAAAAAACCTAATTAAATCAAATGAAAGTCAAACACATTCAAGCAAAGCTATTTAAATCAAATAAAAGTCAAATGCATTCAAACAAAGCTAGTGAAAGTCAAATGCTTTCTACAAAGCTAATTGAATGAAATGAAAGTCAAACACATTCAAACAAACCTAATTAAATCAAATGAAAGTCAAACACATTCAAGCAAAGCTAATTGAATCAAATGAAAGTCAAACACATTCAAACAAAGCTGATTAGATCAAATGTAAGTCAAACACATTCAAACAGAGCTTTTTGAATCAAATTAAAGTCAAATGCATTCAACAAAGCTAATTGAATCAAACGAAAGTCAAAAACATCTAAAAAAATCTAATTAAATCAAATGAAAGTAAAACACATTCAAACAAACCTAATTGAACCAAATGAAAGTCAAAGATATTCAAACAGAGCTAATTGAATCAAATGAAAGTCAAACACATCCAAACAAAGCTAATTGAATCAAATGTAAGTCAAACACATTCAAACAGAGCTTTTTGAATCAAATGAAAGTCAAATGCACTCAACAAAGCTAATTGAATCAAATGAAAGTAAAAAACATCTAAATAAATCTAATTAAATCAAATGAAAGTCAAACACATTCAGACAAAGCTGTTTGAATCAAATGAAAGTCAAACACATTCAACAAAGCTATTTGAGTTAAATGAAAGTCAAATGCAATCTACAAAGCTAATTAAATCAATTGAAAGTTAAACACATTCAAACAAACCTAACAGAATCAAATGTAAGTCAAATACATTCAAACAGAGCACTTTGAATCAAATGAAAGTCAAATGCATTCAACAAAGCTCATTAAGTCAAATGAAAGTCAAAAACATCTAAAACAATCTAATTAAATCAAATGAAAGTCAAACACATTCAGACAAAGCTATTTGAATCAAATGAAAGTCAAATGTATTCTACAAATCTAATTGAATCAAATGAAAGTAAAAAACATTCGAAAAAAGCCAATTGAATCAAATGAAAGTCAAACACATTCAAACAAACCTAATTGATACAAATGAAAGTCAAATACATTCAAACAGACCTAATTGAATCAAATGAAAGTCAAACACATTCAAAAAGAGCTTTTTGAATCAAATGATGGTCAAATGCAATCTACAAAGCTAATTGAATCAAATGAAAGTCAAACACATTGAAACAAAGCTAATTGGATCAAATGTGAGTCAAACACATTAAAACAGAGCTTTTTGAATCAAATGAAAGTCAAATGCATTCATCAAAGCTAATTGAATCAAATGAAAGCCGAAAACATTCGAACAAAGCCAATTGAATCAAATGAAAGTCTAACAAATTCAAAAAGAGCTTTTTGAATCAAATGAAGGTCAAATGCATTTAAGAAAGCTAATTGAATCAAATGAAAGTCAAACACATTCAAACAAAGCTAATTGAATCAAATGTAAGTCAAACACATTCAAACAGAGCTTTTTGAATCAAATGAAAGTCAAATGCATTCAACAAAGCTAATTGAATCAAACGAAAGTAAAAAACATCTAAAAAAATCTAATTAAATCAAATGAAAGTCAAACACATTCAGACAAAGCTATTTGAATCAAATGAAAGTCAAATGCATTCTACAAATCTAATTGACTCAAATGAATCTAAAAAAATTCAAATTAAATCAATAAATGGTCAAACACATTCAAACAAAACTATTTGAATCAAATGAAAGTCAAAGGCAATCTATAAAGCTAATTGAATCAAATGAAAGTCAAACACATTCAAACAAAGCTAATTGAATCAAATGAAAGTCAAACACATTCAAACAAAGCTAATTGAATCAAATGAAAGTAAAACACATTCAAACAAACCTAATTGAATCAAATGAAAGTCAAAGATATTCAAACAGAGCTAATTTAATCAAATGAAAGTCAAACACATCCAAACAAAGCTAATTGAATCAAATGTAAGTCAAACACATTCAAACAGAGCTTTTTGAATCAAATGAAAGTCAAATGCATTCAACAAAGCTAATTGAATCAAATGAAAGTAAAAAACATCTAAAAAAAATCTAATTAAATCAAATGAAAGTCAAACACATTCAAACAAAGCTGTTTGAATCAAATGAAAGTCAAACACATTCAACAAAGCTATTTGAGTTAAATGAAAGTCAAAAGCAATCTACAAGGCTAATTGAATCAAATGAAAGTTAACCACATTCAAACAAACCTAACAGAATCAAATGTAAGTCAAATACATTCAAACAGAGCTTTTTGAATCAAATGAAAGTCAAATGCATTCAACAAAGCTCATTGAATCAAATGAAAGTCAAAAACATCTAAAAAAATCTAATTAAATCAAATGAAAGTCAAACACATTCAGAAAAAGCTATTTGAATCAAATGAAAGTCAAATGTATTCTACAAATCTAATTGAATCAAATGAAAGTAAAAAACATTCGAACAAAGCCAATTGAATCAAATGAAAGTCAAACACATTCAAACAAACCTAATTGATACAAATGAAAGTCAAACACATTCAAACAGACCTAATTGAATCAAATGAAAGTCAAACACATTGAAAAAGAGCTTTTTGAATCAAATGACGGTCAAATGCTATCTACAAAGCTTATTGAATCAAATGAAAGTCAAACACATTGAAACAAAGCTACTTGGATCAAATGTGAGTCAAACACATTCAAACAGAGCTTTTTGAATCAAATGAAAGTAAAAAACATCTAAAAAAATCTAATTAAATCAAATGAAAGTCAAACACATTTAGACAAAGCTGTTTGAATTAAATGAAAGTCAAACACATTCAACAAAGCTATTTGAGTTAAATGAAAGTCAAAAGCAATCTACAAGGCTAATTGAATCAAATGAAAGTTAACCACATTCAAACAAACCTAACAGAATTAAATGTAAGTCAAATACATTCAAACAGAGCTTTTTGAATAAAATGAAAGTCAAATGCATTCAACAAAGCTCATTGAATCAAATGAAAGTCAAAAACATCTAAAAAAATCTAATTAAATCAAATGAAAGTCAAACACATTCAAACAAAGCTATTTGAATCAAATGAAATTCAAATGTATTCTACAAATCTAATTGAATAAAATGAAAGTAAAAAACATTCGAACAAAGCCAATTGAATCAAATGAAAGTCAAACACATTCAAACAAACCTAATTGATACAAATGAAAGTCAAACACATTCAAACAGACCTAATTGAATCAAATGAAAGTCAAACACATTGAAAAAGAGCTTTTTGAATCAAATGACGGTCAAATGCAATCTACAAAGCCAATTGAATCAAATGAAAGTCAAACACATTGAAACAAAGCTAATTTGATCAAATGTGAGTCAAACACATTCAAACAGAGCTTTTTGAATCAAATGAAAGTCAAATGCATTCATCAAAGCTAATTGAATCAAATGAAAGTCGAAAACATTCGAACAAAGCCAATTGAATCAAATGAAAGTCAAACAAATTCAAAAAGAGGTTTTTGAATCAAATGAAGGTCAAATGCATTTAAGAAAGCTAATTGAATCAAATGAAAGTCAAACACATTCAAACAAAGCTAATTGAATCAAATGTAAGTCAAACACATTTAAGCAGAGCTTTTTGAATCAAATGAAATTCAAATGCATTCAACAAAGCTAATTGAATCAAACGAAAGTAAAAAACATCTAAAAAAATCTAATTAAATCAAATGAAAGTCAAACACATTCAGACAAAGCTATTTGAATCAAATGAAAGTCAAATGCATTCTACAAATCTAATTGACTCAAATGAAAGTAAAAAACATCTAAAAAATTTAAATTAAATCAATAAAAGGTCAAACACATTCAAACAAAACTATTTGAATCAAGTGAAAGTCAAATGAATTCTATAAAGCTAATTGAATCAAATTAAAGTCAAACACATCCAAACAAAGCTAATTGAATCAAATGAAAGTAAAACACATTCAAACAAGTCTAATTGAATCAAATGAAATTCAAACTCATTCAAACAGAGCTAATTGAATCAAATGAAAGTCAAACACAGTCAAAAAGAGCTTTTTGAATCAAATGAAGGTCAAATGCAATCTACAAAGCTAATTAAATCAAATGAAAGTCAAACACATTCAAACAAAACTAAATGAATCAAATGAAAGTCAAAAACATCTAAAAAAACCTAATTAAATCAAATGAAAGTCAATCACATTCAAACAAAGCTATTGGAATCTAATGAAAGTCAAATGCATTCTACAAAGCTTATTGAATCAAATGAAAGTAAAAAACATTCGAACAAAGCCAAATGAATCCAATGAAGTCAAACACATTCTAACTAAACTATTTGAATCAAATGAAAGTCAAATGCATTCTACAAAGCTAATTGAATCAAATGAAAGTCAAAAACATTCCAACAAAGGCAGTAGAATCAAATGAAAGTCAAACACATTCAAACAAACCTAATTGATTCAAATGAAAGTCAAACACATTCAAACAGACCTAATTAAATCAAATGAAAGTCAAACACATTCAAAAAGAGCTTTTTAAATCAAATGACGGTCAAATGCAATCTACAAAGCTAATTGAATCAAATGAAAGTCAAACACATTGAAACAAAGCTAATTGGATCAAATGTAAGTCAAACACATTCAAACAGAGCATTTTGAATCAATTGAAAGTCAAATGCATTCAACAAAGCTAATTGAATCAAATAAAAGTAAAAAACATTCAAACAAAGCTGATTAGATCAAATGTAAGTCAAACACATTCAAACAGAGCTTTTTGAATTAAATTAAAGTCAAATGCATTCAACAAAGCTAATTGAATCAAACGAAAGTCAAAAACATCTTTAAAAATCTAATTAAATCAAATGAAAGTAAAACACATTCAAACAAAGCTAATTGAATCAAATGAAAGTCAAAGATATTCAAACAGAGCTATTTGAATCAAATGAAAGTCAAACACATCCAAACAAAGCTAATTGAATCAAATGTAAGTCAAACACATTCAAACAGAGCTAACTGAATCAAATGAAAGTCAAAGATATTCAAACAGAGCTATTTGAATCAAATGAAAGTCAAACACATCCAAACAAAGCTAATTGAATCAAATGTAAGTCAAACACATTCAAACAGAGCTTTTGGAATCAAATGAAAGTCAAATGCATTCAACAAAGCTAATTGAATTAAATGAAAGTAAAAAACATCTAAATAAATCTAATTAAATCAAATGAAAGTCAAACACATTCAGACAAAGTTGTTTGAATCAAATGAAAGTCAAACACATTCAACAAAGCTATTTGACTTAAATGAAAGTCAAATGCAATCTACAAAGCTAATTGAATCAAATGAAAGTTAAACACATTCAAACAAACCTAACAGAATCAAATGTAAGTCAAATACATTCAAACAGAGCTTTTTGAATCAAATGAAAGTCAAATGCATTCAACAAAGCTCATTAAATCAAATGAAAGTAAAAAACATCTAAAAAAATCTAATTAAATCAAATGAAAGTCAAACACATTCAGACAAAGCTATTTGAATCAAATGAAAGTCAAATGTATTCTACAAATCTAATTGAATCAAATAAAAGTAAAAAACATTCGAACAAAGCCAATTGAATCAAATGAAAGTCAAACACATTCAAACAAACCTAATTGATATAAATGAAAGTCAAACACATTCAAACAGACCTAATTGAATCAAATGAAAGTCAAACACATTCAAAAAGAGCTTTTTGAATCAAATGACGGTCAATTGCAATCTACAAAGCTAATTGAATCAAATGAAAGTCAAACACATTGAAACAAAGCTAATTTGATCAAATGTGAGTCAAACACATTCAAACAAAGCTTTTTGAATCAAATGAAAGTCAAATGCATTCATCAAAGCTAATTGAATCAAATGAAAGTCGAAAACATTCGAACAAAGCCAATTGAATCAATTGAAAGTCAAACAAATTCAAAAAGAGGTTTTTGAATCAAATGAAGGTCAAACACATTCAACAAAGCTATTTGACTTAAATGAAAGTCAAATGCAATCTACAAAGCTAATTGAATCAAATGAAAGTTAAACACATTCAAACAAACCTAACAGAATCAAATGTAAGTCAAATACATTCAAACAGAGCTTTTTGAATCAAATGAAAGTCAAATGCATTCAACAAAGCTCATTAAATCAAATGAAAGTCAAAAACATCTACAAAAATCTAATTAAATCAAATGAAAGTCAAACACATTCAACAAAGCTAATTGAATCAAACAAAAGTCAAAAACATCTAAAAAAATCTAATTAAATCAAATGTAAGTCAAACATATTCAGACAAAGCTATTTGAATCAAATGAAAGTCAAATGCATGCTACAAATCTAATTGACTCAAATGAATCTAAAAAAATTCAAATTAAATCAATAAAAGGTCAAACACATTCAAACAAAACTATTTGAATCAAGTGAAAGTCAAATGCATTCTATAAAGCTAATTGAATCAAATTAAAGTCAAACACATCCAAACAAAGCTAATTGAATCAAATGAAAGTAAAACACATTCAAACAAGTCTAATTAAATCAAATGAAATTCAAACACATTCAAACAGAGCTAATTAAATCAAATGAAAGTCAAACACATTCAAAAAGAGCTTTTTGAATCAAATGAAGGTCAAATGCAATCTACAAAGCTAATTAAATCAAATGAAAGTCAAACACATTCAAACAAAACTAAATGAATCAAATGAAAGTCAAAAACATCTAAAAAAAACCTAATTAAATCAAATGAAAGTCAAACACAATCACACGAAGCTATTGGAATCTAATGAAAGTCAAATGCATTCTACAAAGCTTATTGAATCAAATGAAAGTAAAAAAACATTCGAACAAAGCCAAATGAATCCAATGAAAGTCAAAGACATTCAAACTAAACTATTTGAATCAAATGAAAGTCAAATGCATTCTACAAAGCTAATTGAATCAAATGAAAGTAAAAAACATTCCAACAAAGCCAGTTGAATCAAATAAAAGTCAAACACATTCAAACAAACCTAATTGAATCAAATGAAAGTCAAACACATTCAAACAGACCTAATTGAATCAAATGAAAGTCAAACACATTCAAAAAGAGCTTTTTAAATCAAATGACGGTCAAATGCAATCTACAAAGCTAATTGAATCAAATGAAAGTCAAACACATTGAAACAAAGCTAATTGGATCAAATGTAAGTCAAACACATTCAAATAGAGCATTTTGAATCAATTGAAAGTCAAATGCATTCAACAAAGCTAATTGAATCAAATGAAAGTAAAAAATATCTAAAAAAACCTAATTAAATTAAATGAAAGTCAAACACATTCAAGCAAAGCTATTTAAATCAAATAAAAGTCAAATGCATTCAAACAAAGCTATTAAAAGTCAAATGCTTTCAACAAAGCCAATTAAATAATATGAAAGTCAAACACATTCAAACAAAGCTGATTAGATCAAATGTAAGTCAAACACATTCAAATAGAGCTTTTTGAATCAAATTAAAGTCAAATGCATTCAACAAAGCTAATTGAATCAAACGAAAGTCAAAAACATCTAAAAAAATCTAATTAAATCAAATGAAAGTAAAACACATTCAAACAAACCTAATTGAATTAAATGAAAGTCAAAGATATTCAAACAGAGCTATTTGAATCAAATGAAAGTCAAACACATCCAAACAAAGCTAATTGAATCAAATGTAAGTCAAACACATTCAAACAGAGCTTTTTGAATCAATTGAAAGTCTAATGCATTCAACAAAGCTATTTGACTTAAATGAAAGTCAAATGCAATCTACAAAGCTAATTGAATCAAATGAAAGTTAAACACATTCAAACAAACCTAACAGAATCAAATGTAAGTCAAATACATTCACACAGAGCTTTTTGAATCAAATGAAAGTCAAATGCATTCAACAAAGCTCATTAAATCAAATGAAAGTCAAAAACATCTAAAAAAATCTAATTAAATCAAATGAAAGTCAAACACATTCAGACAAAGCTATTTGAATCAAATGAAAGTCAAATGTATTCTACAAATCTAATTGAATCAAATGAAAGTAAAAAACATTCGAACAAAGCCAATTGAACCAAATGAAAGTCAAACAAATTCAAAAAGAGCTTTTTGAATCAAATGAAGGTCAAAAGCATTTAAGAAAGCTAATTGAATCAAATGAAAGTCAAACACATTCAAACAAAGCTAATTGAATCAAATGTAAGTCAAACACATTCAAACAGAGCTTTTTGAGTCAAATGAAAGTCAAATGCATTCAACAAAGCTAATTAAATCAAATGAAAGTAAAAAACATCTAAATAAATCTAATTAAATCAAATGAAAGTCAAACACATTCAGACAAAGCTATTTGAATCAAATGAAAGTCAAATGTATTCTACAAATCTAATTGAATCAAATGAAAGTAAAAAACATTCGAACAAAGCCAATTGAATCAAATGAAAGTGAAACACATTCAAACAAACCTAATTGATACAAATGAAAGTCAAACACATTCAAACAGACCTAATTGAATCAAATGAAAGTCAAACACATTCAAAAAGAGCTTTTTGAATCAAATGACGGTCAAATGCAATCTACAAAGCTAATTGAATAAAATGAAAGTCAAACACATTGAAACAAAGCTAATTGGATCAAATGTGAGTCAAACACATTCAAACAGAGCTTTTTGAATCAAATGAAAGTCAAATGCATTCAACAAAGCTAATTGAATCAAATGAAAGTAAAAAACATCTTAAAAAATCTAATTAAATCAAATGAAAGTCAAACACATTCAGACAAAGCTATTTGAATCAAATGAAAGTCAAACACATTCAACAAAGCTATTTGAGTTAAATGAAAGTCAAATGTAATCTACAAAGCTAATTAAATCAAATGAAAGTTAAACACATTCAAACAAACCTAACAGAATCAAATGTAAGTCAAATACATTCAAACAGAGCTTTTTGAAACAAATGAAAGTCAAATGCATTCAACAAAGCTCATTAAATCAAATGAAAGTCAAAAACATCTAAAAAAATCTAATTAAATCAAATGAAAGTCAAACACATTCAGACAAAGCTATTTGAATCAAATGAAAGTCAAATGTTTTCTACAAATCTAATTGAATCAAATGAAAGTCAAACACATTGAAACAAAGCTAATTGGATCAAATGTAAGTCAAACACATTCAAACAGAGCATTTTGAATCAATTGAAAGTCAAATGCATTCAACAAAGCTAATTGAATCAAATGAATGTAAAAAACATCTAAAAAAACCTAATTAAATCAAATGAAAGTCAAACACATTCAAGCAAAGCTATTTAAATCAAATAAAAGTCAAATGCATTCAAACAAAGCTATTGAAAGTCAAATGCTTTCTACAAAGCCAATTAAATCAAATGAAAGTCAAACACATTCAAACAAACCTAATTAAATCAAATGAAAGTCAAACACATTCAAACAAAACTAATTGAATCAAATGAAAGTCAAACACATTCAAACAAAGCTGATTAGATCAAATGTAAGTCAAACACATTCAAACAGAGCTTTTTGAATCAAATTAAAGTCAAATGCATTCAACAAAGCTAATTGAATCAAACGAAAGTCAAAAACATCTAAAAAAATCTAATTAAATCAAATGAAAGTAAAACACATTAAAACAAACCTAATTGAATCAAATGAAAGTGAAAGATATTCAAACAGAGCTAATTGAATCAAACGAAAGTCAAACACATCCAAACAAAGCTAATTGAATCAAATGTAAGTCAAACACATTCAAATAGAGCTTTTTGAATAAAATGAAAGTCAAATGCATTCAACAAAGCTAATTGAATCAAATGAAAGTAAAAAACATCTAAATAAATCTAATTAAATCAAATGAAAGTCAAACACATTCAGACAAAGCTGTTTAAATCAAATGAAAGTCAAACACATTCAACAAAGCTATTTGAGTTAAATAAAAGTCAAATGCAATCTACAAAGCTAATTGAATCAAATGAAAGTTAAACACATTCAAACAAACCTAACAGAATCAAATGTAAGTCAAATACATTAAAACAGAGCTTTTTGAATCAAATGAAAGTCAAATGCATTCAACAAAGCTCATTAAATCAAATGAAAGTAAAAAACATCTAAAAAAATCTAATTAAATCAAATGAAAGTCAAACACATTCAGACAAAGCTATTTGAATCAAATGAAAGTCAAATGTATTCTACAAATCTAATTGAATCAAATGAAAGTAAAAAACATTCGAACAAAGCCAATTGAATCAAATGAAAGTCAAACACATTCAAAAAGAGCTTTTTGAATTAAATGAAGGTCAAATGCATTTAAGAAAGCTAATTGAATCAAATGAAAGTCAAACACATTCAAACAAAGCTAATTGAATCAAATGTAAGTCAAACACATTCAAACAGAGCTTTTTGAATCAAATGAAAGTCAAATGCATTCAACAAAGCTAATTGAATCAAATGAAAGTAAAAAACATCTAAATAAATCTAATTAAATCAAATGAAAGTCCAACACATTCAGACAAAGCTGTTTGAATCAAATGAAAGTCAAACACATTCAACAAAGCTATTTGAGTTAAATGAAAGTCAAATGCAATCTACAAAGCTAATTAAATCAAATGAAAGTTAAACACATTCAAACAAACCTAACAGAATCAAATGTAAGTCAAATACATTCAAACAGAGCTTTTTGAAACAAATGAAAGTCAAATGCATTCAACAAAGCTCATTAAAACAAATGAAAGTCAAAAACATCTAAAAAAATCTAATTAAATCAAATGAAAGTCAAACACATTCAGACAAAGCTATTTGAATCAAATGAAAGTCAAATGTATTCTACAAATCTAATTGAATCAAATGAAAGAAAAAAACATTCGAACAAAGCCAATTGAATCAAATGAAAGTCAAACACATTCAAACAAACCTAATTGATACAAATGAAAGTCAAATACATTCAAACAGACCTAATTGAATCAAATGAAAGTCAAACACATTCAAAAAGAGCTTTTTGAATCAAATGACGGTTAAATGCAATCTACAAAGCTAATTGAATCAAATGAAAGTCAAACACACTGAAACAAAGCTAATTGGATCAAATGTGAGTCAAACACATTCAAATAGAGCTTTTTGAATCAAATGAAAGTCAAATGCATTCATCAAAGCTAATTGAATCAAATGAAAGTCGAAAACATTCGAACAAAGCCAATTGAATCAAATGAAAGTCAAACAAATTCAAAAAGAGCTTTAATGAAGGTCAAATGCATTTAAGAAAGCTAATTGAATCAAATGAAAGTCAAACACATTCAAACAAAGCTAATTGAATCAAATGTAAGTCAAACACATTCAAACAGAGCTTTTTGAATCAAATGAAAGTCAAATGCATTCAACAAAGCTAATTGAATCAAACGAAAGTCAAAAACATCTAAAAAAATCTAATTAAATCAAATGAAAGTCAAACACATTCAGACAAAGCTATTTGAATCAAAGGAAAGTCAAATGCATTCTACAAATTTAATTGACTCAAATGAATCTAAAAAAATTCAAATTAAATCAATAAAAGGTCAAACACATTCAAACAAAACTATTTGAATCAAGTGAAAGTCAAATGCATTCTATAAAGCTAATTGAATCAAATTAAAGTCAAACACATCCAAACAAAGCTAATTGAATCAAATGAAAGTAAAACACATTCAAACAAGTCTAATTGAATCAAATGAAATTCAAACACATTCAAACAGAGCTAATTGAATCAAATGAAAGTCAAACACATTCAAAAAGAGCTTTTTGAATTAAATGAAGGTCAAATGCAATCTACAAAGCTAATTAAATCAAATGAAAGTCAAACACATTCAAACAAAACTAAATGAATCAAATGAAAGTCAAAAACATCTAAAAAAAACCTAATTAAATCAAATGAAAGTCAAACACATTCAAACAAAGCTATTGGAATCTAATGAAAGTCAAATGCATTCTACAAAGCTTATTGAATCAAATGAAAGTAAAAACATTCGAACAAAGCCAAATGAATCCAATGAAAGTCAAACACATTCAAACTAAACTATTTGAATCAAATGAAAGTCAAATGCATTCTACAAAGCTAATTGAATCAAATGAAAGTCAAAAACATTCCAACAAAGCCAATTGAATCAAATGAAAGTCAAACACATTCAAACAAACCTAATTGAATCAAATGAAAGTCAAACACATTCAAACAGACCTAATTGAATCAAATGAAAGTCAAACACATTCAAAAAGAGCTTTTTGAATCAAATGACGGTCAAATGAAATCTACAAAGCTAATTGATTCAAATGAAAGTCAAACACATTGAAACAAAGCTAATTGGATCAAATGTAAGTCAAACACATTCAAACAGAGCATTTTGAATCAATTGAAAGTCAAATGCATTCAACAAAGCTAATTGAATCAAATGAAAGTAAAAAACATCTAAAAAAACCTAATTAAATCAAATGAAAGTCAAACACATTCAAGCAAAGCTATTTAAATCAAATAAAAGTCAAATGCATTCAAACAAAGCTATTGAAAGTCAAATGCTTTCTACAAAGCCAATTGAATCAAATGAAAGTCAAACACATTCAAACAAACCTAATTAAATCAAATGAAAGTCAAACACATTCAAACAAAGCTAATTGAATCAAATGAAAGTCAAACACATTCAAACAAAGCTGATTAGATCAAATGTAAGTCAAACACATTCAAACAGACCTTTTTGAATCAAATTAAAGTCAAATGCATTCAACAAAGCTAATTAAATCAAACGAAAGTCAAAAACATCTAAAAAAATCTAATTAAATCAAATGAAAGTAAAACACATTCAAACAAACCTAATTGAATCAAATGAAAGTGAAAGATATTCAAACAGAGCTAATTGAATCAAATGAAAGTCAAACACATCCAAACAAAGCTAATTGAATCAAATTTAAGTCAAACACATTCAAACAGAGCTTTTTGAATCAAATGAAAGTCAAATGCATTCAACAAAGCTAATTGAATCAAATGAAAGTAAAAAACATCTAAATAAATCTAATTAAATCAAATGAAAGTCAAACACATTCAGACAAAGCTGTTTGAATCAAATAAAAGTCAAACACATTCAACAAAGCTATTTGAGTTAAATGAAAGTCAAATGCAATCTACAAAGCTAATTGAATCAAATGAAAGTTAAACACATTTAAACAAACCTAACAGAATCAATGTAAGTCAAATACATTCAAACAGAGCTTTTTGAATCAAATGAAGTCAAATGCATCTAATTGAATCAAATGAAAGTCAAACACATTCAACAAAGCTATTTGAGTTAAATGAAAGTCAAATGTAATCTACAAAGCTAATTAAATCAAATGAAAGTTAAACACATTCAAACAAACCTAACAGAATCAAATGTAAGTCAAATACATTCAAACAGAGCTTTTTGAAACAAATGAAAGTCAAATGCATTCAACAAAGCTCATTAAATCAAATGAAAGTCAAAAACATCTAAAAAAATCTAATTAAATCAAATGAAAGTCAAACACATTCAGACAAAGCTATTTGAATCAAATGAAAGTCAAATGTTTTCTACAAATCTAATTGAATCAAATGAAAGTCAAACACATTGAAACAAAGCTAATTGGATCAAATGTAAGTCAAACACATTCAAACAGAGCATTTTGAATCAATTGAAAGTCAAATGCATTCAACAAAGCTAATTGAATCAAATGAATGTAAAAAACATCTAAAAAAACCTAATTAAATCAAATGAAAGTCAAACACATTCAAGCAAAGCTATTTAAATCAAATAAAAGTCAAATGCATTCAAACAAAGCTATTGAAAGTCAAATGCTTTCTACAAAGCCAATTAAATCAAATGAAAGTCAAACACATTCAAACAAACCTAATTAAATCAAATGAAAGTCAAACACATTCAAACAAAACTAATTGAATCAAATGAAAGTCAAACACATTCAAACAAAGCTGATTAGATCAAATGTAAGTCAAACACATTCAAACAGAGCTTTTTGAATCAAATTAAAGTCAAATGCATTCAACAAAGCTAATTGAATCAAAACGAAAGTCAAAAACATCTAAAAAAATCTAATTAAATCAAATGAAAGTAAAACACATTAAAACAAACCTAATTGAATCAAATGAAAGTGAAAGATATTCAAACAGAGCTAATTGAATCAAACGAAAGTCAAACACATCAAAACAAAGCTAATTGAATCAAATGTAAGTCAAACACATTCAAATAGAGCTTTTTGAATAAAATGAAAGTCAAATGCATTCAACAAAGCTAATTGAATCAAATGAAAGTAAAAAACATCTAAATAAATCTAATTAAATCAAATGAAAGTCAAACACATTCAGACAAAGCTGTTTAAATCAAATGAAAGTCAAACACATTCAACAAAGCTATTTGAGTTAAATAAAAGTCAAATGCAATCTACAAAGCTAATTGAATCAAATGAAAGTTAAACACATTCAAACAAACCTAACAGAATCAAATGTAAGTCAAATACATTAAAACAGAGCTTTTTGAATCAAATGAAAGTCAAATGCATTCAACAAAGCTCATTAAATCAAATGAAAGTAAAAAACATCTAAAAAAATCTAATTAAATCAAATGAAAGTCAAACACATTCAGACAAAGCTATTTGAATCAAATGAAAGTCAAATGTATTCTACAAATCTAATTGAATCAAATGAAAGTAAAAAACATTCGAACAAAGCCAATTGAATCAAATGAAAGTCAAACACATTCAAAAAGAGCTTTTTGAATTAAATGAAGGTCAAATGCATTTAAGAAAGCTAATTGAATCAAATGAAAGTCAAACACATTCAAACAAAGCTAATTGAATCAAATGTAAGTCAAACACATTCAAACAGAGCTTTTTGAATCAAATGAAAGTCAAATGCATTCAACAAAGCTAATTGAATCAAATGAAAGTAAAAAAACATCTAAATAAATCTAATTAAATCAAATGAAAGTCCAACACATTCAGACAAAGCTGTTTGAATCAAATGAAAGTCAAACACATTCAACAAAGCTATTTGAGTTAAATGAAAGTCAAATGCAATCTACAAAGCTAATTAAATCAAATGAAAGTTAAACACATTCAAACAAACCTAACAGAATCAAATGTAAGTCAAATACATTCAAACAGAGCTTTTTGAAACAAATGAAAGTCAAATGCATTCAACAAAGCTCATTAAAACAAATGAAAGTCAAAAACATCTAAAAAAAATCTAATTAAATCAAATGAAAGTCAAACACATTCAGACAAAGCTATTTGAATCAAATGAAAGTCAAATGTATTCTACAAATCTAATTGAATCAAATGAAAGAAAAAAACATTCGAACAAAGCCAATTGAATCAAATGAAAGTCAAACACATTCAAACAAACCTAATTGATACAAATGAAAGTCAAAATACATTCAAACAGACCTAATTGAATCAAATGAAAGTCAAACACATTCAAAAAGAGCTTTTTGAATCAAAATGACGGTTAAATGCAATCTACAAAGCTAATTGAATCAAATGAAAGTCAAACACACTGAAACAAAGCTAATTGGATCAAATGTGAGTCAAACACATTCAAATAGAGCTTTTTGAATCAAATGAAAGTCAAATGCATTCATCAAAGCTAATTGAATCAAATGAAAGTCGAAAACATTCGAACAAAGCCAATTGAATCAAATGAAAGTCAAAACAAATTCAAAAAGAGCTTTAATGAAGGTCAAATGCATTTAAGAAAGCTAATTGAATCAAATGAAAGTCAAACACATTCAAACAAAGCTAATTGAATCAAATGTAAGTCAAACACATTCAAACAGAGCTTTTTTGAATCAAATGAAAGTCAAATGCATTCAACAAAGCTAATTGAATCAAACGAAAGTCAAAAACATCTAAAAAAATCTAATTAAATCAAATGAAAGTCAAACACATTCAGACAAAGCTATTTGAATCAAAGGAAAGTCAAATGCATTCTACAAATTTAATTGACTCAAATGAATCTAAAAAAATTCAAATTAAATCAATAAAAGGTCAAACACATTCAAACAAAACTATTTGAATCAAGTGAAAGTCAAATGCATTCTATAAAGCTAATTGAATCAAATTAAAGTCAAACACATCCAAACAAAGCTAATTGAATCAAATGAAAGTAAAACACATTCAAACAAGTCTAATTGAATCAAATGAAATTCAAACACATTCAAACAGAGCTAATTGAATCAAATGAAAGTCAAACACATTCAAAAAGAGCTTTTTGAATTAAATGAAGGTCAAATGCAATCTACAAAGCTAATTAAATCAAATGAAAGTCAAACACATTCAAACAAAACTAAATGAATCAAATGAAAGTCAAAAAACATCTAAAAAAACCTAATTAAATCAAATGAAAGTCAAACACATTCAAACAAAGCTATTGGAATCTAATGAAAGTCAAATGCATTCTACAAAGCTTATTGAATCAAATGAAAGTAAAAACATTCGAACAAAGCCAAATGAATCCAATGAAAGTCAAAACACATTCAAACTAAACTATTTGAATCAAATGAAAGTCAAATGCATTCTACAAAGCTAATTGAATCAAATGAAAGTCAAAAAACATTCCAACAAAGCCAATTGAATCAAATGAAAGTCAAACACATTCAAACAAACCTAATTGAATCAAATGAAAGTCAAACACATTCAAACAGACCTAATTGAATCAAATGAAAGTCAAACACATTCAAAAAGAGCTTTTTGAATCAAATGACGGTCAAATGAAATCTACAAAGCTAATTGATTCAAATGAAAGTCAAACACATTGAAACAAAGCTAATTGGATCAAATGTAAGTCAAACACATTCAAACAGAGCATTTTTGAATCAATTGAAAGTCAAATGCATTCAACAAAGCTAATTGAATCAAATGAAAGTAAAAAAACATCTAAAAAAACCTAATTAAATCAAATGAAAGTCAAACACATTCAAGCAAAGCTATTTAAATCAAATAAAAGTCAAATGCATTCAAACAAAGCTATTGAAAAGTCAAATGCTTTCTACAAAGCCAATTGAATCAAATGAAAGTCAAACACATTCAAACAAACCTAATTAAATCAAATGAAAGTCAAACACATTCAAACAAAGCTAATTGAATCAAATGAAAGTCAAACACATTCAAACAAAGCTGATTAGATCAAATGTAAGTCAAACACATTCAAACAGACCTTTTTGAATCAAATTAAAGTCAAATGCATTCAACAAAGCTAATTAAATCAAACGAAAGTCAAAAACATCTAAAAAAATCTAATTAAATCAAATGAAAGTAAAAACACATTCAAACAAACCTAATTGAATCAAATGAAAGTGAAAGATATTCAAACAGAGCTAATTGAATCAAATGAAAGTCAAACACATCCAAACAAAGCTAATTGAATCAAATTTAAGTCAAACACATTCAAACAGAGCTTTTTGAATCAAATGAAAGTCAAATGCATTCAACAAAGCTAATTGAATCAAATGAAAGTAAAAAACATCTAAATAAATCTAATTAAATCAAATGAAAGTCAAACACATTCAGACAAAGCTGTTTGAATCAAATAAAAGTCAAACACATTCAACAAAGCTATTTGAGTTAAATGAAAGTCAAATGCAATCTACAAAGCTAATTGAATCAAATGAAAGTTAAACACATTTAAACAAACCTAACAGAATCAAATGAAAGTCAAATACATTCAAACAGAGCTTTTTGAATCAAATGAAAGTCAAATGCATTCAACAAAGCTCATTAAACCAAATGAAAGTCAAAAACATCTAAAAAACTCTAATTAAATCAAATGAAAGTCAAAACACATTCAGACAAAGCTATTTGAATCAAATGAAAGTCAAATGTATTCTACAAATCTAATATAATCAAATGAAAGTAAAAAACATTCGAACAAAGCCAATTGAATCAAATGAAAGTCAAACACATTCAAACAAACCTAATTGATACAAATGAAAGTCAAACACATTCAAACAGACCTAATTGAATCAAATGAAAGTCAAACACATTCAAAAAGAGCTTTTTGAATCAAACGAAGGTCAAATGCATTTAAGAAAGCTAATTGAATCAAATGAAAGTCAAACACATTCAAACAAAGCTAATTGAATCAAATGTAAGTCAAACACATTCAAACAGAGCTTTTTGAATCAAATGAAAGTCAAATGCATTCAACAAAGCTAATTGAATCAAATGAAAGTAAAAAACATATAAATAAATCAAATGAAAATCAAACACATTCAGACAAAGCTGTTTGAAACAAATGAAAGTCAAACACATTCAACAAAGCTATTTGAGTTAAATGAAAGTCAAATGCAATCTACAAAGTTAATTAAATCAAATGAAAGTTAAACACATTCAAACAAACCTAACCGAATCAAATGTAAGTCAAATACATTGAAACATAGCTTTTTGAAACAAATGAAAGTCAAATGCATTCAACAAAGCTCATTAAATCAAATAAAAGTAAAAAACATCTAAAAAAATCTAATTAAATATAATGAAAGTCAAACACATTCAGACAAAGCTATTTGAATCAAATGAAAGTCAAATGTATTCTACAAATCTAATTGAATCAAATGAAAGTAAAAAACATTCGAACAAAGCCAATTGAATCAAATGAAAGTCAAACACATTCAAACAAACCTAATTGATACAAATGAAAGTCAAACACATTCAAACAAACCTAATTGAATCAAATGAAAGTCAAACACATTCAAAAAGAGCTTTTTGAATCAAATGACGGTCAAATGCAATCTACAAAGCTAATTGAATCAAATGAAAGTCAAACACATTGAAACAAAGCTAATTGGATCAAATGTGAGTCAAACACATTCAAACAAACCTAATTGAATCAAATGAAAGTCAAACACATTCAAACAAACCTAATTGAATCAAATGAAAGTCAAACACATTCAAACAGACCTAATTGAATCAAATGAAAGTCAAACACATTCAAAAAGAGCTTTTTGAATCAAATGACGGTCAAATGAAATCTACAAAGCTAATTGATTCAAATGAAAGTCAAACACATTGAAACAAAGCTAATTGGATCAAATGTAAGTCAAACACATTCAAACAGAGCATTTTGAATCAATTGAAAGTCAAATGCATTCAACAAAGCTAATTGAATCAAATGAAAGTAAAAAAAACATCTAAAAAAACCTAATTAAATCAAATGAAAGTCAAACACATTCAAGCAAAGCTATTTAAATCAAATAAAAGTCAAATGCATTCAAACAAAGCTATTGAAAGTCAAATGCTTTCTACAAAGCCAATTGAATCAAATGAAAGTCAAACACATTCAAACAAACCTAATTAAATCAAATGAAAGTCAAAACACATTCAAACAAAGCTAATTGAATCAAATGAAAGTCAAACACATTCAAACAAAGCTGATTAGATCAAATGTAAGTCAAACACATTCAAACAGACCTTTTTGAATCAAATTAAAGTCAAATGCATTCAACAAAGCTAATTAAATCAAACGAAAGTCAAAAACATCTAAAAAAATCTAATTAAATCAAATGAAAGTAAAACACATTCAAACAAACCTAATTGAATCAAATGAAAGTGAAAGATATTCAAACAGAGCTAATTGAATCAAATGAAAGTCAAACACATCCAAACAAAGCTAATTGAATCAAATTTAAGTCAAACACATTCAAACAGAGCTTTTTGAATCAAATGAAAGTCAAATGCATTCAACAAAGCTAATTGAATCAAATGAAAGTAAAAAACATCTAAATAAATCTAATTAAATCAAATGAAAGTCAAACACATTCAGACAAAGCTGTTTGAATCAAATAAAAGTCAAACACATTCAACAAAGCTATTTGAGTTAAATGAAAGTCAAATGCAATCTACAAAAGCTAATTGAATCAAATGAAAGTTAAACACATTTAAACAAACCTAACAGAATCAAATGAAAGTCAAATACATTCAAACAGAGCTTTTTGAATCAAATGAAAGTCAAATGCATTTAACAAAGCTCATTAAACCAAATGAAAGTCAAAAACATCTGAAAAACTCTAATTAAATCAAATGAAAGTCAAACACATTCAGACAAAGCTATTTGAATCAAATGAAAGTCAAATGTATTCTACAAATCTAATATAATCAAATGAAAGTAAAAAACATTCGAACAAAGCCAATTGAATCAAATGAAAGTCAAACACATTCAAACAAACCTAATTGATACAAATGAAAGTCAAACACATTCAAACAGACCTAATTGAATCAAATGAAAGTCAAACACATTCAAAAAGAGCTTTTTGAATCAAACGAAGGTCAAATGCATTTAAGAAAGCTAATTGAATCAAATGAAAGTCAAACACATTCAAACAAAGCTAATTGAATCAAATGTAAGTCAAACACATTCAAACAGAGCTTTTTGAATCAAATGAAAGTCAAATGCATTCAACAAAGCTAATTGAATCAAATGAAAGTAAAACACATTCAAACAAACCTAATTGAATCAAATGAAAGTCAAACACATTCAAAAAGAGCTTTTTGAATCAAAATGACGGTCAAATGCAATTTACAAAGCTAATTGAATCAAATGAAAGTCAAACACATTGAAACAAAGCTAATTGGATCAAATGTGAGTCAAACACATTCAAACAGAGCTTTTTTGAATCAAATGAAAGTCAAATGCATTCATCAAAGCTAATTGAATAAAATGAAAGTCGAAAACATTCGAACAAAGCCAATTAAATCAAATGAAAGTCAAACAAATTCAAAAAGAGCTTTTTGAATCAAATGAAGATCAAATGCATTTAAGAAAGCTAATTGAATCAAATGAAAGTCAAACACATTCAAACAAAGCTAATTGAATCAAATGTAAGTCAAACACATTCAAACAGAGCCAAATGAATCAAATGAAAGTCAAATGCATTCAACAAAGCTAATTGAATCAAACGAAAGTCAAAAACATCTAAAAAAATCTAATTAAATCAAATGAAAGTCAAACACATTGAGACAAAGCTATTTGAATCAAATGAAAGTCAAATGCATTCTACAAATCTAATTGACTCAAATGAAAGTAAAAAACATCTAAAAAATTAAAATTAAATCAATAAAAGGTCAAACACATTCAAACAAAACTATTTGAATCAAGTGAAAGTCAAATGCATTCTATAAAGCTAATTGAATCAAATTAAAGTCAAACACATCCAAACAAAGCTAATTGAATCAAATGAAAGTAAAACACATTCAAACAAGTCTAATTGAATCAAATGAAATTCAAACACATTCAAACAGAGCTAATTGAATCAAATGAAAGTCAAACACATTCAAAAAGAGCTTTTTGAATTAAATGAAGGTCAAATGCAATCTACAAAGCTAATTAAATCAAATGAAAGTCAAACACATTCAAACAAAACTAAATGAATCAAATGAAAGTCAAAAACATCTAAAAAAAAACCTAATTAAATCAAATGAAAGTCAAACACATTCAAACAAAGCTATTGGAATCTAATGAAAGTCAAATGCATTCTATAAAGCTTATTGAATCAAATGAAAGTAAAAACATTCGAACAAAGCCAAATGAATCCAATGAAAGTCAAACACATTCAAAACTAAACTATTTGAATCAAATGAAAGTCAAATGCATTCTACAAAGCTAATTGAATCAAATGAAAGTCAAAAACATTCCAACAAAGCCAATTGAATCAAATGAAAGTCAAACACATTCAAACAAACCTAATTGAATCAAATGAAAGTCAAACACATTCAAACAGACCTAATTGAATCAAATGAAAGTCAAACACATTCAAAAAGAGCTTTTTGAATCAAATGACGGTCAAATGAAATCTACAAAGCTAATTGATTCAAATGAAAGTCAAACACATTGAAACAAAGCTAATTGGATCAAATGTAAGTCAAACACATTCAAACAGAGCATTTTGAATCAATTGAAAGTCAAATGCATTCAACAAAGCTAATTGAATCAAATGAAAGTAAAAAACATCTAAAAAAAACCTAATTAAATCAAATGAAAGTCAAACACATTCAAGCAAAGCTATTTAAATCAAATAAAAGTCAAATGCATTCAAACAAAGCTATTGAAAGTCAAATGCTTTCTACAAAGCCAATTGAATCAAATGAAAGTCAAACACATTCAAACAAACCTAATTAAATCAAATGAAAGTCAAACACATTCAAACAAAGCTAATTGAATCAAATGAAAGTCAAACACATTCAAACAAAGCTGATTAGATCAAATGTAAGTCAAACACATTCAAACAGACCTTTTTGAATCAAATTAAAGTCAAATGCATTCAACAAAGCTAATTAAATCAAACGAAAGTCAAAAACATCTAAAAAAATCTAATTAAATCAAATGAAAGTAAAACACATTCAAACAAACCTAATTGAATCAAATGACAGTGAAAGATATTCAAACAGAGCTAATTGAATCAAATGAAAGTCAAACACATCCAAACAAAGCTAATTGAATCAAATTTAAGTCAAACACATTCAAACAGAGCTTTTTGAATCAAATGAAAGTCAAATGCATTCAACAAAGCTAATTGAATCAAATGAAAGTAAAAAACATCTAAATAATCTAATTAAATCAAATGAAAGTCAAACACATTCAGACAAAGCTGTTTGAATCAAATAAAAGTCAAACACATTCAACAAAGCTATTTGAGTTAAATGAAAGTCAAATGCAATCTACAAAGCTAATTGAATCAAATGAAAGTTAAACACATTTAAACAAACCTAACAGAATCAAATGAAAGTCAAATACATTCAAACAGAGCTTTTTGAATCAAATGAAAGTCAAATGCATTTAACAAAGCTCATTAAACCAAATGAAAGTCAAAAACATCTGAAAAACTCTAATTAAATCAAATGAAAGTCAAACACATTCAGACAAAGCTATTTGAATCAAATGAAAGTCAAATGTATTCTACAAATCTAATATAATCAAATGAAAGTAAAAAACATTCGAACAAAGCCAATTGAATCAAATGAAAGTCAAACACATTCAAACAAACCTAATTGATACAAATGAAAGTCAAACACATTCAAACAGACCTAATTGAATCAAATGAAAGTCAAACACATTCAAAAAGAGCTTTTTGAATCAAACGAAGGTCAAATGCATTTAAGAAAGCTAATTGAATCAAATGAAAGTCAAACACATTCAAACAAAGCTAATTGAATCAAATGTAAGTCAAACACATTCAAACAGAGCTTTTTGAATCAAATGAAAGTCAAATGCATTCAACAAAGCTAATTGAATCAAATGAAAGTAAAACACATTCAAACAAACCTAATTGAATCAAATGAAAGTCAAACACATTCAAAAAGAGCTTTTTGAATCAAATGACGGTCAAATGCAATTTACAAAGCTAATTGAATCAAATGAAAGTCAAACACATTGAAACAAAGCTAATTGGATCAAATGTGAGTCAAACACATTCAAACAGAGCTTTTTGAATCAAATGAAAGTCAAATGCATTCATCAAAGCTAATTGAATAAAATGAAAGTCGAAAACATTCGAACAAAGCCAATTAAATCAAATGAAAGTCAAACAAATTCAAAAAGAGCTTTTTGAATCAAATGAAGATCAAATGCATTTAAGAAAGCTAATTGAATCAAATGAAAGTCAAACACATTCAAACAAAGCTAATTGAATCAAATGTAAGTCAAACACATTCAAACAGAGCCAAATGAATCAAATGAAAGTCAAATGCATTCAACAAAGCTAATTGAATCAAACGAAAGTCAAAAACATCTAAAAAAATCTAATTAAATCAAATGAAAGTCAAACACATTGAGACAAAGCTATTTGAATCAAATGAAAGTCAAATGCATTCTACAAATCTAATTGACTCAAATGAAAGTAAAAAAACATCTAAAAAATTAAAATTAAATCAATAAAAGGTCAAACACATTCAAACAAAACTATTTGAATCAAGTGAAAGTCAAATGCATTCTATAAAGCTAATTGAATCAAATTAAAGTCAAACACATCCAAACAAAGCTAATTGAATCAAATGAAAGTAAAAACACATTCAAACAAGTCTAATTGAATCAAACGAAAGTCAAACACATTCAAAAAGAGCTTTTTGAATCAAATGAAGGTCAAATGCAATCTACAAAGCTAATTAAATCAAATGAAAGTCAAACACATTCAAACAAAACTAAATGAATCAAATGAAAGTCAAAAACATCTAAAAAAACCTAATTAAATCAAATGAAAGTCAAACACATTCAAACAAAGCTATTGGAATCTAATGAAAGTCAAATGCATTTTACAAAGCTTATTGAATCAAATAAAAGTAAAAAACATTCGAACAAAGCCAAATGAATCCAATGAAAGTCAAACACATTCAAACTAAACTATTTGAATCAAATGAAAGTCAAATGCATTCTACAAAGCTAATTGAATCAAATGAAAGTCAAACACATTCAAACAAACCTAATTAAATCAAATGAAAGTCAAACACATTCAAACAGACCTAATTGAATCAAATGAAAGTCAAACACATTCAAAAAGAGCTTTTTGAATCAAATGAAGGTCAAATGCAATCTACAAAGCTAATTGAATCAAATGAAAGTCAAACACATTCAAACAAACCTAATTGAATCAAATGAAAGTCAAAACACATTCAAAAAGAGCTTTTTGAATCAAATGACGGTCAAATGCAATCTACAAAGCTAATTGAATCAAATGAAAGTCAAAACACATTGAAACAAAGCTAATTGGATCAAATGTGAGTCAAACACATTCAAACAGAGCTTTTTGAATCAAATGAAAGTCAAATGCATTCATCAAAGCTAATTGAATAAAATGAAAGTCGAAAAACATTCGAACAAAGCCAATTAAATCAAATGAAAGTCAAACAAATTCAAAAAGAGCTTTTTGAATCAAATGAAGGTCAAATGCATTTAAGAAAGCTAATTGAATCAAATGAAAGTCAAACACATTCAAACAAAGCTAATTGAATCAAATGTAAGTCAAACACATTCAAACAGAGCCAAATGAATCAAATGAAAGTCAAATGCATTCAATAAAGCTAATTGAATCAAACGAAAGTCAAAAACATCTAAAAAAAATCTAATTAAATCAAATGAAAGTCAAACACATTGAGACAAAGCTATTTGAATCAAATGAAAGTCAAATGCATTCTACAAATCTAATTGACTCAAATGAAAGTAAAAAACATCTAAAAAATTAAAATTAAATCAATAAAAGGTCAAACACATTCAAACAAAACTATTTGAATCAAGTGAAAGTCAAATGCATTCTATAAAGCTAATTGAATCAAATTAAAGTCAAACACATCCAAACAAAGCTAATTGAATCAAATGAAAGTAAAACACATTCAAACAAGTCTAATTGAATCAAACGAAAGTCAAACACATTCAAAAAGAGCTTTTTGAATTAAATGAAGGTCAAATGCAATCTACAAAGCTAATTAAATCAAATGAAAGTCAAACACATTCAAACAAAACTAAATGAATCAAATGAAAGTCAAAAACATCTAAAAAAACCTAATTAAATCAAATGAAAGTCAAACACATTCAAACAAAGCTATTGGAATCTAATGAAAGTCAAATGCATTCTACAAAGCTTATTGAATCAAATAAAAAGTAAAAAACATTCGAACAAAGCCAAATGAATCCAATGAAAGTCAAACACATTCAAAACAAACCTAATTAAATCAAATGAAAGTCAAACACATTCAAACAGACCTAATTGAATCAAATCAAATGAAAGTCAAACACATTCAGACAAAGCTATTTGAATCAAATGAAATTCAAATGCATTCTACAAATGTAATTGAATCAAATTAAAGTTAAAACATCTAAAAAATTCAAATTAAATCAATAAAAGGTCAAACACATTCAAACAAAACTATTTGAATCAAATGAAAGTCAAAGACAATCTATAATGCTAATTGAATCAAAATGAAAGTCAAACACATTCAAACAAAGCTAATTGAATCAAATGAAAATCAAACACATTCAAACAAAGCTAATTGAATCAAATGAAAGTAAAACACATTCAAACAAACCTAATTGAATCAAATGAAAGTCAAAGATATTCAAACAGAGCTAATTGAATCAAATGAAAGTCAAACACATCCAAACAAAGCTAATTGAATCAAATGTAAGTCAAAACACATTCAAACAGAGCTTTTTGAATCAAATGAAAGTCAAATGCATTCAACAAAGCTAATTGAATCAAATGAAAGTAAAAAACATCTAAATAAATCTAATTAAATCAAATGAAAGTCAAACACATTCAGACAAAGCTGTTTGAATCAAATGAAAGTCAAACACATTCAACAAAGCTATTTGAGTTAAATGAAAGTCAAATGCAATCTACAAGGCTAATTGAATCAAATGAAAGTTAACCACATTCAAACAAACCTAACATAATCAAATGTAAGTCAAATACATTCAAACAGAGCATTTTGAATCAAATGAAAGTCAAACACATTCAAAAAGAGCTTTTTGAATCAAATGAAAGTCAAATGCAATCTACAAAGCTAATTAAATAACATGAAAGTCAAACACATTCAAACAAAGCTATTGGAATCTAATGAAAGTCAAATGCATTCTACAAAGCTTATTGAATCAGATGTAAGTAAAAAACATTCGAACAAAGCCAAATGAATCCAATGAAAGTCAAACACATTCAAACTAAACTATTTGAATCAAATGAAAGTCAAATGCATTCTACAAAGCTAATTGAATCAAATGAAAGTCAAAAACATTCCAACAAAGCCAATTGAATCAAATGACAGTCAAACACATTCAAACAAACCTAATTGAATCAAATGAAAGTCAAACACATTCAAACAGACCTAATTGAATCAAATGAAAGTCAAACACATTCAAAAAGAGCTTTTGTGAATCACATGACGGTCAAATGCAATCTACAAAGCTAATTGAATCAAATGAAAGTCAAACACATTGAAACAAAGCTAATTGGATCAAATGTAAGTCAAACACATTCAAACAGAGCATTTTTAATCAATTGAAAGTCAAATGCATTCAACAAAGCTAAGTGAATCAAATGAAAGTAAAAAACATCTAAAAAAACCTAATTAAATCAAATGAAAGTCAAACACATTCAAGCAAAGCTATTTAAATCAAATAAAAGTCAAATGCATTCAAACAAAGCTATTGAAAGTCAAATGCTTTCTACAAAGCCAATTGAATCAAATGAAAGTCAAACACATTCAAACAAACCTAATTAAATCAAATGAAAGTCAAACACATTCAAACAAAACTAATTGAATCAAATGAAAGTCAAACACATTCAAACAAAGCTGATTAGATCAAATGTAAGTCAAACACATTCAGACAGAGCTTTTTGAATCAAATTAAAGTCAAATGCATTCAACAAAGCTAATTGAATCAAACGAAAGTCAAAAACATCTAAAAAAATCAAATTAAATCAAATGAAAGTAAAAAACATTCGAACAAAGCCAATTGAATCAAATGAAAGTCAAAACACATTCAAACAAACCTAATTAATACAAATGAAAGTCAAACACATTCAAACAGACCTAATTGAATCAAATGAAAGTCAAACACATTCAAAAAGAGCTTTTTGAATCAAATGACGGTCAAATGCAATCTACAAAGCTAATTGAATCAAATGAAAGTCAAACACATTGAAACAAAGCTAATTGGATCAAATGTGAGTCAAACACATTCAAACAGAGCTTTTTGAATCAAATGAAAGTCAAATGCATTCATCAAAGCTAATTGAATCAAATGAAAGTCGAACACATTCGAACAAAGCCAATTGAATCAAATGAAAGTCAAACAAATTCAAAAAGAGCTTTTTGAATCAAATGAAGGTCAAATGCATTTAAGAAAGCTAATTGAATCAAAAGAAAGTCAAACACATTCAAACAAAGCTAATTGAATCAAATGTAAGTCAAACACATTCAAACAGAGCTTTTTGAATCAAATGAAAGTCAAATGAATTCAACAAAGCTAATTGAATCAAACGAAAGTCAAAAACATCTAAAAAAATCTAATTAAATCAAATGAAAGTCAAACACATTCAGACAAAGCTATTTGAATCAAATGAAAGTCAAATGCATTCTACAAATCTAATTGACTCAAATGAATCTAAAAAAATTCAAGTTAAATCAATAAAAGGTCAAACACATTCAAACAAAACTATTTGAATCAAGTGAAAGTCAAATACATTCTATAAAGCTAATTGAATCAAATTAAAGTCAAACACATCAAACAAAGCTAATTGAATAAAATGAAAGTAAAACACATTCAAACAAGTCTAATTGAATCAAATGAAAGTCAAACACATTCAAAAAGAGCTTTTTGAATCAAATGAAGGTCAAATGCAATCTACAAAGCTAGTTAAATCAAATGAAAGTCAAACACATTCAAACAAACCTAATTGAATCAAATGAAAGTAAAACACATTCAAACAGACCTAATTGAATCAAATGAAAGTCAAACACATTCAAAAAGAGCTTTTTGAATAAAATGAAGGTCAAATGCAATCTACAAAGCTAATTAAATCAAATGAAAGTCAAACAAATTGAAACAAAGCTAATTGGATCAAATGTAAGTCAAACACATTCAAACAAAGCATTTTGAATCAATTGAAAGTCAAATGCATTCAACAAAGTTAATTGAATCAAATGAAAGTAAAAAACATCTAAAAAACCTAATTAAATCAAATGAAAGTCAAACACATTCAGACAAAGCTATTTGAATCAAATGAAATTCAAATGCATTCTACAAATGTAATTGAATCAAATGAAAGTTAAAACATCTAAAAAAATTCAAATTAAATCAATAAAAGGTCAAAACACATTCAAACAAAACTATTTGAATCAAATGAAAGTCAAAGACAATCTATAATGCTAATTGAATCAAATGAAAGTCAAACACATTCAATAGCAAAGCTAATTGAATCAAATGAAAATCAAACACATTCAAACAAAGCTAATTGAATCAAATGAAAGTAAAACACATTCAAACAAACCTAATTGAATCAAATGAAAGTCAAAGATATTCAAACAGAGCTAATTGAATCAAATGAAAGTCAAACACATCCAAACAAAGCTAATTGAATCAAATGTAAGTCAAACACATTCAAACAGAGCTTTTTGAATCAAATGAAAGTCAAATGCATTCAACAAAGCTAATTGAATCAAATGAAAGTAAAAAACATCTAAATAAATCTAATTAAATCAAATGAAAGTCAAACACAATCAGACAAAGCTGTTTGAATCAAATGAAAGTCAAACACATTCAACAAAGCTATTTGAGTTAAATGAAAGTCAAATGCAATCTACAAGGCTAATTGAATCAAATGAAAGTTAACCACATTCAAACAAACCTAACATAATCAAATGTAAGTCAAATACATTCAAACAGAGCATTTTGAATCAAATGAAAGTCAAACACATTCAAAAAGAGCTTTTTGAATCAAATGAAAGTCAAATGCAATCTACAAAGCTAATTAAATAACATGAAAGTCAAACACATTCAAACAAAGCTATTGGAATCTAATGAAAGTCAAATGCATTTTACAAAGCTTATTGAATCAGATATAAGTAAAAAACATTCGAACAAAGCCAAATGAATCCAATGAAAGTCAAACACATTCAAACTAAACTATTTGAATCAAATGAAAGTCAAATGCATTCTACAAAGCTAATTGAATCAAATGAAAGTCAAAAACATTCCAACAAAGCCAATTGAATCAAATGACAGTCAAACACATTCAAACAAACCTAATTGAATCAAATGAAAGTCAAACACATTCAAACAGACCTAATTGAATCAAATGAAAGTCAAACACATTCAAAAAGAGCTTTTGTGAATCACATGACGGTCAAATGCAATCTACAAAGCTAATTGAATCAAATGAAAGTCAAACACATTGAAACAAAGCTAATTGGATCAAATGTAAGTCAAACACATTCAAACAGAGCATTTTGAATCAATTGAAAGTCAAATGCATTCAACAAAGCTAATTGAATCAAATGAAAGTAAAAAACATCTAAAAAAACCTAATTAAATCAAATGAAAGTCAAACACATTCAAGCAAAGCTATTTAAATCAAATAAAAGTCAAATGCATTCAAACAAAGCTATTGAAAGTCAAATGCTTTCTACAAAGCCAATTAAATCAAATGAAAGTCAAACACATTCAAACAAACCTAATTAAATCAAATGAAAGTCAAACACATTCAAACAAAACTAATTGAATCAAATGAAAGTCAAACACATTCAAACAAAGCTGATTAGATCAAATGTAAGTCAAACACATTCAAACAGAGCTTTTTGAATCAAATTAAAGTCAAATGCATTCAACAAAGCTAATTGAATCAAACGAAAGTCAAAAAACATCTAAAAAAATCAAATTAAATCAAATGAAAGTAAAAAACATTCGAACAAAGCCAATTGAATCAAATGAAAGTCAAACACATTCAAACAAACCTAATTAATACAAATGAAAGTCAAACACATTCAAACAGACCTAATTGAATCAAATGAAAGTCAAACACATTCAAAAAGAGCTTTTTGAATCAAATGACGGTCAAATGCAATCTACAAAGCTAATTGAATCAAATGAAAGTCAAACACATTGAAACAAAGCTAATTGGATCAAATGTGAGTCAAACACATTCAAACAGAGCTTTTTGAATCAAATGAAAGTCAAATGCATTCATCAAAGCTAATTGAATCAAATGAAAGTCGAACACATTCGAACAAAGCCAATTGAATCAAATGAAAGTCAAACAAATTCAAAAAGAGCTTTTTGAATCAAATGAAGGTCAAATGCATTTAAGAAAGCTAATTGAATCAAAAGAAAGTCAAACACATTCAAACAAAGCTAATTGAATCAAATGTAAGTCAAACACATTCAAACAGAGCTTTTTGAATCAAATGAAAGTCAAATGAATTCAACAAAGCTAATTGAATCAAACGAAAGTCAAAAACATCTAAAAAAATCTAATTAAATCAAATGAAAGTCAAACACATTCAGACAAAGCTATTTGAATCAAATGAAAGTCAAATGCATTCTACAAATCTAATTGACTCAAATGAATCTAAAAAAATTCAAGTTAAATCAATAAAAGGTCAAACACATTCAAACAAAACTATTTGAATCAAGTGAAAGTCAAATGCATTCTATAAAGCTAATTGAATCAAATTAAAGTCAAACACATCCAAACAAAGCTAATTGAATCAAATGAAAGTAAAACACATTCAAACAAGTCTAATTGAATCAAATGAAAGTCAAACACATTCAAAAAGAGCTTTTTGAATCAAATGAAGGTCAAATGCAATCTACAAAGCTAGTTAAATCAAATGAAAGTCAAACACATTCAAACAAACCTAATTGAATCAAATGAAAGTCAAACACATTCAAACAGACCTAATTGAATCAAATGAAAGTCAAACACATTCAAAAAGAGCTTTTTGAATAAAATGAAGGTCAAATGCAATCTACAAAGCTAATTAAATCAAATGAAAGTCAAACACATTGAAACAAAGCTAATTGGATCAAATGTAAGTCAAACACATTCAAACAAAGCATTTTGAATCAATTGAAAGTCAAATGCATTCAACAAAGTTAATTGAATATAATGAAAGTAAAAAACATCTAAAAAAACCTAATTAAATCAAATGAAAGTCAAACACATTCAGACAAAGCTATTTGAATCAAATTTAATTCAAATGCATTCTACAAATGTAATTGAATCAAATGAAAGTAAAAACATCTAAAAAATTCAAATTAAATCAATAAAAGGTCAAACACATTCAAACAAAACTATTTGAATCAAATGAAAGTCAAAGACAATCTATAAAGCTAATTGAATCAAATGAAAGTCAAACACATTCAAACAAAGCTAATTGAATCAAATGAAAATCAAACACATTCAAACAAAGCTAATTGAATCAAATGAAAGTAAAACACATTCAAAAAACCCTAATTGAATCAAATGAAAGTCAAAGATATTCAAACAGAGCTAATTGAATCAAATGAAAGTCAAACACATCCAAACAAAGCTAATTGAATCAAATGTAAGTCAAACACATTCAAACAGAGCTTTTTGAATCAAATGAAAGTCAAATGCATTCAACAAAGCTAATTGAATCAAATGAAAGTAAAAAAACATCTAAATAAATCTAATTAAATCAAATGAAAGTCAAACACATTCAGACAAAGCTGTTTTAATCAAATGAAAGTCAAACACATTCAACAAAGCTATTTGAGTTAAATGAAAGTCAAATGCAATCTACAAGGCTAGTTGAATCAAATGAAAGTTAACCACATTCAAAAAAACCTAACATAATCAAATGTAAGTCAAATACATTCAAACAGAGCATTTTGAATCAAATGAAAGTCAAACACATTCAAAAAGAGCTTTTTGAATCAAATGAAAGTCAAATGCAATCTACAAAGCTAATTAAATAAAATGAAAGTCAAACAAATTCAAACAAAGCTATTGGAATCTAATGAAAGTCAAATGCATTCTACAAAGCTTATTGAATCAGATGAAAGTAAAAAACATTCGAACAAAGCCAAATGAATCCAATGAAAGTCAAACACATTCAAACTAAACTATTTGAATCAAATGAAAGTCAAATGCATTCTACAAAGCTAATTGAATCAAATGAAAGTCAAAAACATTCCAACAAAGCCAATTAAATCAAATGACAGTCAAACACATTCAAACAAACCTAATTGAATCAAATGAAAGTCAAACACATTCAAACAGACCTAATTGAATCAAATGAAAGTCAAACACATTCAAAAAGAGCTTTTGTGAATCACATGACGGTCAAATGTAATCTACAAAGCTAATTGAATCAAATGAAAGTCAAACACATTGAAACAAAGCTAATTGGATCAAATGTAAGTCAAACACATTCAAACAGAGCATTTTGAATCAATTGAAAGTCAAATGCATTCAACAAAGCTAATTGAATCAAATGAAAGTAAAAAACATCTAAAAAAATCTAATTAAATCAAATGAAAGTCAAACACATTCAGACAAAGCTGTTTGAAACAAATGAAAGTCAAACACATTCAACAAAGCTATTTGAGTTAAATGAAAGTCAAATGCAAATCTACAAAGCTAATTAAATCAAATGAAAGTTAAACACATTCAAACAAACCTAACAGAATCAAATGTAAGTCAAATACATTCAAACAGAGCATTTTGAATCAATTGAAAGTCAAATGCATTCAACAAAGCTAATTGAATCAAATGAAAGTAAAAAACATCTAAAAAAACCTAATTAAATCAAATGAAAGTCAAAACACATTCATGCAAAGCTATTTAAATCAAATAAAAGTCAATGCATTCAAACAGTGAAAGTCAAATGCTTTCTACAAAGCCAATTGAATGAAATGAAAGTCAAACACATTCAAACAAACCTAAATAAATCAAATGAAAGTCAAACACATTCAAGCAAAGCTAATTGAATAAAATGAAAGTCAAACACATTCAAACAAAGCTGATTAGATCAAATGTAAGTCAAACACATTCAAACAGAGCTTTTGAATCAAATTAAAGTCAAATGCATTCAACAAAGCTAATTGAATCAAACGAAAGTCAAAAACATCTAAAATAATCTAATTAAATCAAATGAAAGTAAAACACATTCAAACAAACCTAATTGAACCAAATGAAAGTCAAAGATATTCAAACAGAGCTAATTGAATCAAATGAAAGTCAAACACATTCAAACAAAGCTAATTGAATCAAATGTAAGTCAAACACATTCAAACAGAGCTTTTTGAATCAAATGAAAGTCAAATGCCTTCAACAAAGCTAATTGAATCAAACGAAAGTAAAAAACATCTAAAAAAATCTAATTAAATCAAATGAAAGTCAAACACATTCAGACAAAGCTATTTGAATCAAATGAAAGTCAAATGCATTCTACAAATCTAATTGACTCAAATGAATCTAAAAAAATTCAAATTAAATCAATAAAAGGTCAAACACATTCAAACAAAACTATTTGAATCAAATGAAAGTCAAAGGCAATCTATAAAGCTAATTGAATCAAATGAAAGTCAAACACATTCAAACAAAGCTAATTGAATCAAATGAAAGTCAAACACATTCAAACAAAGCTAATTGAATCAAATGAAAGTAAAACACATTCAAACAAACCTAATTGAATCAAATGAAAGTCAAAGATATTCAAACAGAGCTAATTGAATCAAATGAAAGTCAAACACATCCAAACAAAGCTAATTGAATCAAATGTAAGTCAAACACATTCAAACAGAGCTTTTTGAATCAAATGAAAGTCAAATGCATTCAACAAAGCTAATTGAATCAAATGAAAGTAAAAAAACATTTTTAAAAAATCTAATTAAATCAAATGAAAGTCAAACACATTCAAACAAAGCTGTTTGAATCAAATGAAAGTCAAACACATTCAACAAAGCTATTTGAGTTAAATGAAAGTCAAAAGCAATCTACAAGGCTAATTGAATCAAATGAAAGTTAACCACATTCAAACAAACCTAACAGAATCAAATGTAAGTCAAATACATTCAAACACAGCTTTTTGAATCAAATGAAAGTCAAATGCATTCAACAAAGCTCATTGAATCAAATGAAAGTCAAAAACATCTAAAAAAATCTAATTAAATCAAATGAAAGTCAAACACATTCAGGCAAAGCTATTTGAATCAAATGAAAGTCAAATGTATTCTACAAATCTAATTGAATCAAATGAAAGTAAAAAACATTCGAACAAAGCCAATTGAATCAAATGAAAGTCAAAAACATTCAAACAAACCTAATTGATACAAATGAAAGTCAAACACATTCAAACAGACCTAATTGAATCAAATGAAAGTCAAACACATTCAAAAAGAGCTTTTTGAATCAAATGACGGTCAAATGCAATCTACAAAGCTAATAGAATCCAATGAAAGTCAAACACATTGAAACAAAGCTAATTGGATCAAATGTGAGTCAAACACATTCAAACAGAGCTTTTTGAATCAAATGAAAGTCAAATGCATTCAACAAAGCTAATTGAATCAAATGAAAGTAAAAAACATCTAAAAAAAATCTAATTAAATCAAATGAAAGTCAAACACATTCAAACAAACCTAACATAATCAAATGTAAGTCAAATACATTCAAACAGAGCATTTTGAATAAAATGAAAGTCAAACACATTCAAAAAGAGCTTTTTGAATCAAATGAAAGTCAAATGCAATCTACAAAGCTAATTAAATAAAATGAAAGTCAAACACATTCAAACAAAGCTATTGGAATCTAATGAAAGTCAAATGCATTCTACAAAGCTTATTGAATCAGATGAAAGTAAAAAACATTCGAACAAAGCCAAATGAATCCAATGAAAGTAAAAAACATTCAAACTAAACTATTTGAATCAAATGAAAGTCAAATGCATTCTACAAAGCTAATTTAATCAAATGAAAGTCAAAAACATTCCAACAAAGCCAATTGAATCAAATGAAAGTCAAACACATTCAAAAAGAGCTTTTTGAATCACATGACGGTCAAATGCAATCTACAAAGCTAATTGAATCAAATGAAAGTCAAACACATTGAAACAAAGCTAATTGGATCATATGTAAGTCAAACACATTCAAACAGAGCATTTTGAATCAATAGAAAGTCAAATGCATTCTACAAAGCTAATTGAATCAAATGAAAGTAAAAAACATCTAAAAAAACCTAATTAAATCAAATGAAAGTCAAACACATTCAAGCAAAGCTATTTAAATCAAATAAAAGTCAAATGCATTCAAACAAAGCTAGTGAAAGTCAAATGCTTTCTACAAAGCCAATTGAATCAAATGAAAGTCAAACACATTCAAACAAACCTAATTAAATCAAATGAAAGTCAAACACATTCAAGCAAAGCTAATTGAATAAAATGAAAGTCAAACACATTCAAACAAAGCTGATTAGATCAAATGTAAGTCAAACACATTCAAACAGAGCTTTTTGAATCAAATTAAAGTCAAATGCATTCAACAAAGCTAATTGAATCAAACGAAAGTCAAAAACATCTAAAAAAATCTAATTAAATCAAATGAAAGTAAAACACATTCAAACAAACCTAATTGAACCAAATGAAAGTCAAAGATATTCAAACAGAGCTTATTGAATCAAATGAAAGTCAAACACATCCAAACAAAGCTAATTGAATCAAATGTAAGTCAAACACATTCAAACAGAGCTTTTTGAATCAAATGAAAGTCAAATGCACTCAACAAAGCTAATTGAATCAAATGAAAGTAAAAAACATCTAAATAAATCAAATTAAATCAAATGAAAGTCAAACACATTCAGACAAAGCTGTTTGAATCAAATGAAAGTCAAACACATTCAACAAAGCTATTTGAGTTAAATGAAAGTCAAATGCAATCTACAAAGCTAATTAAATCAAATGAAAGTTAAACACATTCAAACAAACCTAACAGAATCAAATGTAAGTCAAATACATTGAAACAGAGCATTTTGAATCAAATAAAAGTCAAATGCATCAACAAAGCTCATTAAATCAAATGAAAGTCAAAAACATCTAAAAAAATCTAATTAAATCAAATGAAAGTCAAACACATTCAGACAAAGCTATTTGAATCAAATGAAAGTCAAATGTATTCTACAAATCTAATTGAATCAAATGAAAGTAAAAAACATTCGAACAAAGCCAATTGAATCAAATGAAAGTCAAACACATTCAAACAAACCTAATTGATACAAATGAAAGTCAAACACATTGAAATAAAGCTAATTGGATCAAATGTGAGTCAAACACATTCAAACAGAGCTTTTTGAATCAAATGAAAGTCAAATGCATTCATCAAAGCTAATTGAATCAAATGAAAGTCGAAAACATTCGAACAAAGCCAATTGAATCAAATGAAAGTCTAACAAATTAAAAAAGAGCTTTTTGAATCAAATGAAGGTCAAATGAATTTAAGAAAGCTAATTGAATCAAATGAAAGTCAAACACATTCAAACAAAGCTAATTGAATCAAATGTAAGTCAAACACATTCAAACAGAGCTTTTTGAATCAAATAAAAGTCAAATGCCTTCAACAAAGCTAATTGAATCAAACGAAAGTAAAAAACATCTAAAAAAATCTAATTAAATCAAATGAAAGTCAAACACATTCAAACAAAGCTATTTGAATCAAATGAAAGTCAAATGCATTCTACAAATCTAATTGACTCAAATGAATCTAAAAAATTCAAATTAAATCAATAAAAGGTCAAACACATTCAAACAAAACTATTTGAATCAAATGAAAGTCAAAGGCAATCTATAAAGCTAATTGAATCAAATGAAAGTCAAACACATTCAAACAAAGCTAATTGAATCAAATGAATGTCAAACACATTCAAACAAAGCTAATTGAATAAAATGAAAGTAAAACACATTCAAACAAACCTAATTGAATCAAATGAAAGTCAAAGATATTCAAACAGAGCTAATTGAATCAAATGAAAGTCAAACACATCCAAACAAAGCTAATTGAATCAAATGTAAGTCAAACACATTCAAACAGAGCTTTTTGAATCAAATGAAAGTCAAATGCATTCAACAAAGCTAATTGAATCAAATGAAAGTAAAAAACATTTTAAAAAAATCTAATTAAATCAAATGAAAGTCAAACACATTCAAACAAAGCTGTTTGAATCAAATGA
Source organism: Chenopodium quinoa (assembly GCF_001683475.1). Lineage (NCBI taxonomy): Eukaryota > Viridiplantae > Streptophyta > Magnoliopsida > Caryophyllales > Amaranthaceae > Chenopodium > Chenopodium quinoa. The sequence goes on from NW_018744244.1 coordinate 76,658, forward strand.
AAGTCAAACACATTCAACAAAGCTATTTGAGTTAAATGAAAGTCAAAAGCAATCTACAAGGCTAATTGAATCAAATGAAAGTTAACCACATTCAAACAAACCTAACAGAATTAAATGTAAGTCAAATACATTCAAACAGAGCTTTTTGAATAAAATGAAAGTCAAATGCATTCAACAAAGCTCATTGAATCAAATGAAAGTCAAAAACATCTAAAAAAATCTAATTAAATCAAATGAAAGTCAAACACATTCAGACAAAGCTATTTGAATCAAATGAAAGTCAAATGTATTCTACAAATCTAATTGAATCAAATAAATGTAAAAAACATTCGAACAAAGCAATTGAATCAAATGAAAGTCAAACACATTCAAACAAACCTAATTGATACAAATGAAAGTCAAACACATTCAAACAGACCTAATTGAATCAAATGAAAGTCAAACACATTCAAATAGAGCTTTTTGATTCAAATGACGGTCAATTGCAATCTACAAAGCTAATTGAATCAAATGAAAGTCAAACACATTGAAACAAAGCTAATTTGATCAAATGTGAGTCAAACACATTCAAACAAAGCTTTTTGAATCAAATGAAAGTCAAATGCATTCATCAAAGCTAATAGAATCAAATGAAAGTCGAAAACACGAACAAAGCCAATTGAATCAAATGAAAGTCAAACAAATTCAAAAAGAGGTTTTGAATCAAATGAAGGTCAAACACATTCAACAAAGCTATTTGACTTAAATGAAAGTCAAATGCAATCTACAAAGCTAATTGAATCAAATGAAAGTTAAACACATTCAAACAAACCTAACAGAATCAAATGTAAGTCAAATACATTCAAATAGAGCTTTTTGAATCAAATGAAAGTCAAATGCATTCAACAAAGCTCATTAAATCAAATGAAAGTCAAAAAACATCTAAAAAAATCTAATTAAATCAAATGAAAGTCAAACACATTCAACAAAGCTATTTGAATCAAATGAAAGTCAAATGCATTCTACAAATCTTATTGACTCAAATGAAAGTAAAAAACATCTAAAAAATTTAAATTAAATCAATAAAAGGTCAAACACATTCAAACAAAACTATTTGAATCAAGTGAAAGTCAAATGCATTCTATAAAGCTAATTGAATCAAATTAAAGTCAAACACATCCAAACAAAGCTAATTGAATCAAATGAAAGTAAAACACATTCAAACAAGTCTAATTGAATCAAATGAAATTCAAACTCATTCAAATAGAGCTAATTGAATCAAATGAAAGTCAAACACATTCAAAAAGAGCTTTTTGAATCAAATGAAGGTCAAATGCAATCTACAAAGCTAATTAAATCAAATGAAAGTCAAACACATTCAAACAAAACTAAATGAATCAAATGAAAGTCAAAAACATCTAAAAAAACCTAATTAAATCAAATGAAAGTCAATCACATTCAAACAAAGCTATTGGAATCTAATGAAAGTCAAATGCATTCTACAAAGCTTATTGAATCAAATGAAAGTAAAAAACATTCGAACAAAGCCAAATGAATCCAATGAAAGTCAAACACATTCTAACTAAACTATTTGAATCAAATGAAAGTCAAATGCATTCTACAAAGCTAATTGAATCAAATGAAAGTCAAAAACATTCCAACAAAGCCAGTTGAATCAAATGAAAGTCAAACACATTCAAACAAACCTAATTGATTCAAATGAAAGTCAAACACATTCAAACAGACCTAATTGAATCAAATGAAAGTCAAACACATTCAAAAAGAGCTTTTTAAATCAAATGACGGTCAAATGCAATCTACAAAGTTAATTGAATCAAATGAAAGTCAAACACAGTGAAACAAAGCTAATTGGATCAAATGTAAGTCAAACACATTCAAACAGAGCATTTTGAATCAATTGAAAGTCAAATGCATTCAACAAAGCTAATTGAATCAAATAAAAGTAAAAAACATTCAAACAAAGCTGATTAGATCAAATGTAAGTCAAACACATTCAAACAGAGCTTTTTGAATCAAATTAAAGTCAAATGCATTCAACAAAGCTAATTGAATCAAACGAAAGTAAAAAACATCTAAAAAAATATAATTAAATCAAATGAAAGTAAAACACATTCAAACAAACCTAATTGAATCAAATGAAAGTCAAAGATATTCAAACAGAGCTATTTATATCAAATGAAAGTCAAACACATCCAAACAAAGCTAATTGAATCAAATGAAAGTCAAACACATTCAAACAGAGCTTTTTGAATCAAATGAAAGTCAAATGCATTCATCAAAGCTAATTGAATCAAATGAAAGTCGAAAACATTCGAACAAAGCCAATTGAATCAAATGAAAGTCAAACAAATTCAAAAAGAGGTTTTTGAATCAAATGAAGGTCAAATGCATTTAAGAAAGCTAATTGAATCAAATGAAAGTCAAACACATTCAAACAAAGCTAATTGAATCAAATGTAAGTCAAACACATTTAAACAGAGCTTTTTGAATCAAATGAAAGTCAAATGCATTCAACAAAGCTAATTGAATCAAACGAAAGTAAAAAACATCTAAAAAAATCTAATTAAATCAAATGAAAGTCAAACACATTCAGACAAAGCTATTTGAATCAAATGAAAGTCAAATGCATTCTACAAATCTAATTGACTCAAATGAAAGTAAAAAACATCTAAAAAATTTAAATTAAATCAATAAAAGGTCAAACACATTCAAACAAAACTATTTGAATCAAGTGAAAGTCAAATGCATTCTATAAAGCTAATTGAATCAAATTAAAGTCAAACACATCCAAACAAAGCTAATTGAATCAAATGAAAGTAAAACACATTCAAACAAGTCTAATTGAATCAAATGAAATTCAAACTCATTCAAATAGAGCTAATTGAATCAAATGAAAGTCAAACACATTCAAAAAGAGCTTTTTGAATCAAATGAAGGTCAAATGCAATCTACAAAGCTAATTAAATCAAATGAAAGTCAAACACATTCAAACAAAACTAAATGAATCAAATGAAAGTCAAAAACATCTAAAAAAACCTAATTAAATCAAATGAAAGTCAATCACATTCAAACAAAGCTATTGGAATCTAATGAAAGTCAAATGCATTCTACAAAGCTTATTGAATCAAATGAAAGTAAAAAACATTCGAACAAAGCCAAATGAATCCAATGAAAGTCAAACACATTCTAACTAAACTATTTGAATCAAATGAAAGTCAAATGCATTCTACAAAGCTAATTGAATCAAATGAAAGTAAAAAACATTCCAACAAAGCCAGTTGAATCAAATGAAAGTCAAACACATTCAAACAAACCTAATTGATTCAAATGAAAGTCAAACACATTCAAACAGACCTAATTGAATCAAATGAAAGTCAAACACATTCAAAAAGAGCTTTTTAAATCAAATGACGGTCAAATGCAATCTACAAAGCTAATTGAATCAAATGAAAGTCAAACACATTGAAACAAAGCTAATTGGATCAAATGTAAGTCAAACACATTCAAACAGAGCATTTTGAATCAATTGAAAGTCAAATGCATTCAACAAAGCTAATTGAATCAAATAAAAGTAAAAAACATTCAAACAAAGCTGATTAGATCAAATGTAAGTCAAACACATTCAAACAGAGCTTTTTGAATCAAATTAAAGTCAAATGCATTCAACAAAGCTAATTGAATCAAACGAAAGTAAAAAACATCTAAAAAAATATAATTAAATCAAATGAAAGTAAAACACATTCAAACAAACCTAATTGAATCAAATGAAAGTCAAAGATATTCAAACAGAGCTATTTATATCAAATGAAAGTCAAACACATCCAAACAAAGCTAATTGAATCAAATGTAAGTCAAACACATTCAAACCGAGCTTTTTGAATCAAATGAAAGTCAAATGCATTCAACAAAGCTAATTGAATCAAATGAAAGTAAAAAACATCTAAATAAATCTAATTAAATCAAATGAAAGTCAAACACATTCAGACAAAGCTGTTTGAATCAAATGAAAGTCAAACACATTCAACAAAGCTATTTGACTTAAATGAAAGTCAAATGCAATCTACAAAGCTAATTGAATCAAATGAAAGTTAAACACATTCAAACAAACCTAACAGAATCAAATGTAAGTCAAATACATTCAAACAGAGCTTTTTGAATCAAATGAAAGTCAAATGCATTCAACAAAGCTCATTAAATCAAATGAAAGTCAAAAACATCTAAAAAAATCTAATTAAATCAAATGAAAGTCAAACACATTCAGACAAAGCTATTTAAATCAAATGAAAGTCAAATGTATTCTACAAATCTAATTGAATCAAATAAATGTAAAAAACATTCGAACAAAGCCAATTGAATCAAATGAAAGTCAAACACATTCAAACAAACCTAATTGATACAAATGAAAGTCAAACACATTCAAACAGACCTAATTGAATCAAATGAAAGTCAAACACATTCAAATAGAGCTTTTTGATTCAAATGACGGTCAATTGCAATCTACAAAGCTAATTGAATCAAATGAAAGTCAAACACATTGAAACAAAGCTAATTTGATCAAATGTGAGTCAAACACATTCAAACAAAGCTTTTTGAATCAAATGAAAGTCAAATGCATTCATCAAAGCTAATTGAATCAAATGAAAGTCGAAAACACGAACAAAGCCGATTGAATCAAATGAAAGTCAAACAAATTCAAAAAGAGGTTTTTGAATCAAATGAAGGTCAAACACATTCAACAAAGCTATTTGACTTAAATGAAAGTCAAATGCAATCTTCAAAGCTAATTGAATCAAATGAAAGTTAAACACATTCAAACAAACCTAACAGAATCAAATGTAAGTCAAATACATTCAAACAGAGCTTTTTGAATCAAATGAAAGTCAAATGCATTCAACAAAGCTCATTAAATCAAATGAAAGTCAAAAACATCTAAAAAAAATCTAATTAAATCAAATGAAAGTCAAACACATTCAACAAAGCTAATTGAATCAAACAAAAGTCAAAAACATCTAAAAAAATCTAATTAAATCAAATGAAAGTCAAACACATTCAGACAAAGCTATTTGAATCAAATGAAAGTCAAATGCATTCTACAAATCTAATTGAATCAAACGAAAGTAAAAAACATCTAAAAAAATATAATTAAATCAAATGAAAGTAAAACACATTCAAACAAACCTAATTGAATCAAATGAAAGTCAAAGATATTCAAACAGAGCTATTTATATCAAATGAAAGTCAAACACATCCAAACAAAGCTAATTGAATCAAATGTAAGTCAAACACATTCAAACCGAGCTTTTTGAATCAAATGAAAGTCAAATGCATTCAACAAAGCTAATTGAATCAAATGAAAGTAAAAAACATCTAAATAAATCTAATTAAATCAAATGAAAGTCAAACACATTCAGACAAAGCTGTTTGAATCAAATGAAGGTCAAACACATTCAACAAAGCTATTTGACTTAAATGAAAGTCAAATGCAATCTTCAAAGCTAATTGAATCAAATGAAAGTTAAACACATTCAAACAAACCTAACAGAATCAAATGTAAGTCAAATACATTCAAACAGAGCTTTTTGAATCAAATGAAAGTCAAATGCATTCAACAAAGCTCATTAAATCAAATGAAAGTCAAAAACATCTAAAAAAATCTAATTAAATCAAATGAAAGTCAAACACATTCAACAAAGCTAATTGAATCAAACAAAAGTCAAAAACATCTAAAAAAATCTAATTAAATCAAATGAAAGTCAAACACATTCAGACAAAGCTATTTGAATCAAATGAAAGTCAAATGCATTCTACAAATCTAATTGACTCAAATGAATCTAAAAAAATTCAAATTAAATCAATAAAAGGTCAAACACATTCAAACAAAACTATTTGAATCAAGTGAAAGTCAAATGCATTCTATAAAGCTAATTGAATCAAATTAAAGTCAAACACATCCAAACAAAGCTAATTGAATCGAATGAAAGTAAAACACATTCAAACAAGTCTAATTGAATCAAATGAAATTCAAACACATTCAAACAGAGCTAATTGAATCAAATGAAAGTCAAACACATTCAAAAAGAGCTTTTTGAATCAAATGAAGGTCAAATGCAATCTACAAAGCTAATTAAATCAAATGAAAGTCAAACACATTCAAACAAAACTAAATGAATCAAATGAAAGTCAAAAACATCTAAAAAAAACCTAATTAAATCAAATGAAAGTCAAACACATTCAAACGAAGCTATTGGAATGTAATGAAAGTCAAATGCATTCTACAAAGCTTATTGAATCAAATGAAAGTAAAAAACATTCGAACAAAGCCAAATGAATCCAATGAAAGTCAAACACATTCAAACTAAACTATTTGAATCAAATGAAAGTCAAATGCATTCTACAAAGCTAATTGAATCAAATGAAAGTAAAAAACATTCCAACAAAGCCAGTTGAATCAAATAAAAGTCAAACACATTCAAACAAACCTAATTGAATCAAATGAAAGTCAAACACATTCAAACAGACCTAATTGAATCAAATGAAAGTCAAACACATTCAAAAAGAGCTTTTTAAATCAAATGACTGTCAAATGCAATCTACAAAGCTAATTGAATCAAATGAAAGTCAAACACATTGAAACAAAGCTAATTGGATCAAATGTAAGTCAAACACATTCAAACAGAGCATTTTGAATCAATTGAAAGTCAAATGCATTCAACAAAGCTAATTGAATCAAATGAAAGTAAAAAATATCTTAAAAAACCTAATTAAATCAAATGAAAGTCAAACACATTCAAGCAAAGCTATTTAAATCAAATAAAAGTCAAATGCATTCAAACAAAGCTATTAAAAGTCAAATGCTTTCTACAAAGCCAATTAAATCAAATGAAAGTCAAACACATTCAAACAAACCTAATTAAATCAAATGAAAGTCAAACACATTCAAACAAAGCTAATTGAATCAAATGAAAGTCAAACACATTCAAACAAAGCTGATTAGTTCAAATGTAAGTCAAACACATTCAAACAGAGCTTTTTGAATCAAATTAAAGTCAAATGCATTCAACAAAGCTAATTGAATCAAACAAAAGTCAAAAACATCTAAAAAAATCTAATTAAATCAAATGAAAGTAAAACACATTCAAACAAACCTAATTCAATCAAATGAAAGTCAAACACATTCAAGCAAAGCTATTTAAATCAAATAAAAGTCAAATGCATTCAAACAAAGCTATTAAAAGTCAAATGCTTTCTACAAAGCCAATTAAATCAAATGAAAGTCAAACACATTCAAACAAACCTAATTAAATCAAATGAAAGTCAAACACATTCAAACAAAGCTAATTGAATCAAATGAAAGTCAAACACATTCAAACAAAGCTGATTAGATCAAATGTAAGTCAAACACATTCAAACAGAGCTTTTTGAATCAAATTAAAGTCAAATGCATTCAACAAAGCTAATTGAATCAAACGAAAGTCAAAAACATCCAAAAAAATCTAATTAAATCAAATGAAAGTAAAACACATTCAAACAAACCTAATTGAATCAAATGAAAGTCAAAGATAGTCAAATAGAGCTATTTGAATCAAATGAAAGTCAAACACATCCAAACAAAGCTAATTGAATCAAATGTAAGTTAAACACATTCAAACAGAACTTTTTGAATCAATTGAAAGTCAAATGCATTCAACAAAGCTATTTGACTTAAATAAAAGTCAAATGCAATCTACAAAGCTAATTGAATCAAATGAAAGTTAAACACATTCAAACAAACCTAACAGAATCAAATGTAAGTCGAATACATTCAAACAGAGCTTTTTGAATCAAATGAAAGTCAAATGCATTCAACAAAGCTCATTAAATCAAATGAAAGTCTAAAACATCTAAAAAAATCTAATTAAATCAAATGAAAGTCAAACACATTCAGACAAAGCTATTTGAATCAAATGAAAGTCAAATGTATTCTACAAATCTAATTGAATCAAATGAAAGTAAAAAACATTCGAACAAAGCCAATTGAATCAAATGAAAGTCAAACACATTCAAACAAACCTAATTGATACAAATGAAAGTCAAACACATTCAAGCAAAGCTATTTAAATCAAATAAAAGTCAAATGCATTCAAAAAAAGCTATTAAAAGTCAAATGCTTTCTACAAAGCCAATTAAATCAAATGAAAGTCAAACACATTCAAACAAACCTAATTTAATCAAATGAAAGTCAAACACATTCAAACAAAGCTAATTGAATCAAATGAAAGTCAAACACATTCAAACAAAGCTGATTAGATCAAATGTAAGTCAAACACATTCAAACAGAGCATTTTGAATCAAAATAAAGTCAAATGCATTCAACAAAGCTAATTAAATCAAACGAAAGTCAAAAACATCTAAAAAAAATCTAATTAAATCAAATGAAAGTAAAACACATTCAAACAAACCTAATTGAATCAAATGAAAGTCAAAGATATTCAAACAGAGCTATTTGAATCAAATGAAAGTCAAACACATCCAAACAAAGCTAATTGAATCAAATGTAAGTCAAACACATTCAAACAGAGCTTTTTGAATCAATTGAAAGTCAAATGCATTCAACAAAGCTATTTGACTTAAATGAAAGTCAAATGCAATCTACAAAGCTAATTGAATCAAATGAAAGTTAAACACATTCAAACAAACCAAACAGAATCAAATGTAAGTCAAATACATTCAAACAGAGCTTTTTGAATCAAATAAAAGTCAAATGCATTCAACAAAGCTCATTAAATCAAATGAAAGTCAAAAACATCTAAAAAAATCTAATTAAATCAAATGAAAGTCAAACACATTCAGACAAAGCTATTTGAATCAAATGAAAGTCAAATGTATTCTACAAATCTAATTGAATCAAATGAAAGTAAAAAAACATTCGAACAAAGCCAATTGAATCAAATGAAAGTCAAACAAATTGAAAAAGAGCTTTTTGAATCAAATGAAGGTCAAAAGCATTTAAGAAAGCTAATTGAATCAAATGAAAGTCAAAACACATTCAAACAAAAGCTAATTGAATCAAATGTAATTCAAAACACATTCAAACAGAGCTTTTTGAGTCAAATGAAAGTCAAATGCATTCAACAAAGCTAATTAAATCAAATGAAAGTAAAAAAACATCTAAATAAATCTAATTAAATCAAATGAAAGTCAAACACATTCAGACAAAGCTATTTGAATCAAATGAAAGTCAAATGTATTCTACAAATCTAATTGAATAAAATGAAAGTAAAAAACATTCGAACAAAGCCAATTGAATCAAATGAAAGTCAAACACATCCAAACAAACCTAATTGATACAAATGAAAGTCAAACACTTTCAAAACAGACCTAATTGAATCAAATGAAAGTCAAAACACATTCAAAAAGAGCTTTTTGAATCAAATGACGGTCAAATGCAATCTACAAAGCTAATTGAATCAAGTGAAAGTCAAACACATTGAAACAAAGCTAATTGGATCAAATGTGAGTCAAACACATTCAAACAGAGCTTTTTGAATCAAATGAAAGTCAAATGCATTCAACAAAGCTAATTGAATCAAATGAAAGTAAAAAACATCTAAAAAAATCTAATTAAATCAAATGAAAGTCAAACACATTCAGACAAAGCTATTTGAATCAAATGAAAGTCAAACACATTCAACAAAGCTATTTGAGTTAAATGAAAGTCAAATGCAATCTACAAAGCTAATTAAATCAAATGAAAGTTAAACACATTCAAACAAACCTAACAGAATCAAATGTAAGTCAAATACATTTCAACAGAGCTTTTTGAATCAAATGAAAGTCAAATGCATTCAACAAAGCTCATTAAATCAAATGAAAGTAAAAAACATCTAAAAAAATCTAATTAAATCAAATGAAAGTCAAACACATTCAGACAAAGCTATTTGAATCAAATGAAAGTCAAATGTATTCTACAAATCTAATTGAATCAAATGAAAGTAAAAAACATTCGAACAAAGCCAATTGAATCAAATGAAAGTCAAACAAATTCAAAAAAGAGCTTTTTGAATCAAATGGAAGGTCAAATGCATTTAAGAAAGCTAATTGAATCAAATGAAAGTCAAACACATTCAAACAAAGCTAATTGAATCAAATATAAGTCAAACACATTCAAAACAGAGCTTTTTGAATCAAATGAAAGTCAAATGCATTCAACAAAGCTAATTGAATCAAATGAAAGTAAAAAAACATCTAAATAAATCTAATTAAATCAAATGAAAGTCAAACACATTCAGACAAAGCTGTTTTGAATCAAATGAAAGTCAAACACATTCAACAAAGCTATTTGAGTTAAATGAAAGTCAAATGCAATCTACAAAGCTAATTGAATCAAATGAAAGTTAAACACATTCAAACAAACCTAACAGAATCAAATGTAAGTCAAATACATTCAAACAGAGCTTTTTGAAAACAAATGAAAGTCAAATGCATTCAACAAAGCTCATAAATCAACTGAAAGTCAAAAACATCTAAAAAAAATCTAATTAAATCAAATGAAAGTCAAACACATTCAGACAAAGCTATTTGAATCAAATGAAAGTCAAATGTATTCTACAAATCTAATTGAATCAAATGAAAGTAAAAAAACATTCGAACAAAGCCAATTGAATCAAATGAAAGTCAAACACATTCAAACAAACCTAATTGATACAAATGAAAGTCAAACACATTCAAACAGACCTAATTGAATCAAATGAAAGTCAAACACATTCAAAAAGAGCTTTTTGAATCAAATGACGGTCAAATGCAATCTACAAAGCTAATTGAATCAAATGAAAGTCAAACACATTGAAAACAAAGCTAATTGGATCAAATGTGAGTCAAACACATTCAAACAGAGCTTTTTGAATCAAATGAAAGTCAAATGCATTTTATCAAAGCTAATTGAATCAAATGAAAGTCGAAAACATTCGAAACAAAGCCAATTGAATCAAATGAAAGTCAAACAAATTCAAAAGAGCTTTTTGAATCAAATGAAGGTCAAATGCATTTAAGAAAGCTAATTGAATCAAATGAAAGTCAAACACATTCAAACAAAGCTAATTGAATCAAATGTAAGTCAAACACATTCAAAACAAAGCTTTTTGAATCAAATGAAAGTCAAATGCATTCAACAAAGCTAATTGAATCAAATGAAAGTAAAAAACGTCTAAATAAATCTAATTAAATCAAATGAAAGTCAAACACATTCAGACAAAGCTGTTTGAAACAAATGAAAGTCAAACACATTCAACAAAGCTATTTGAGTTAAATGAAAGTCAAATGCAATCTACAAAGCTAATTAAATCAAATGAAAGTTAAAAACATTCAAACAAACCTAACCGAATCAAATGTAAGTCAAATACATTCAAAACATAGCTTTTTGAAACAAATGAAAGTCAAATGCATTCAACAAAGCTCATTAAATCAAATTAAAGTAAAAAACGTCTAAAAAAATCTAATTAAATATAATGAAAGTCAAACACATTCAGACAAAGCTACTTGAATCAAATGAAAGTCTATTGTATTCTGCAAATCTAATTGAATCAAATGAAAGTAAAAAACATTCGAACAAAGCCAATTGAATCAAATGAAAGTCAAACAAATTCAAACAAACCTAATTGATACAAATGAAAGTCAAACACATTCAAACAGACCTAATTGAATCAAATGAAAGTCAAACACATTCAAAAAGAGCTTTTTGAATCAAATGACGGTCAAATGCAATCTACAAAGCTAATTGAATCAAATGAAAGTCAAACACATTGAAACAAAGCTAATTGGATCAAATGTGAGTCAAACACATTCAAACAGAGCTTTTTGAATCAAATGAAAGTCAAATGCGTTCATCAAAGCTAATTGAATCAAATGAAAGTCGAAAACATTCGAACAAAGCCAATTGAATCAAATGAAAGTCAAACAAATTCAAAAAGAGCTTTTTGAATCAAATGAAGGTCAAATGCATTTAAGAAAGCTAATTGAATCAAATGAAAGTCAAACACATTCAAACAAAGCTAATTGAATCAAATGTAAGTCAAACACATTCAAACAGAGCTTTTTGAATCAAATGAAAGTCAAATGAATTCAACAAAGCTAATTGAATCAAACGAAAGTAAAAAACATCTAAAACAATCTAATTAAATCAAATGAAAGTCAAACACATTCAGACATAGCTATTTGAATCAAATGAAAGTCAAATGCATTCTACAAATCTAATTGACTCAAATGAATCTAAAAAAATTCAAGTTAAATCAATAAAAGGTCAAACACATTCAAACAAAACTATTTGAATCAAGTGAAAGTCAAATGCATTCTATAAAGCTAATTGAATCAAATTAAAGTCAAACACATCCAAACAAAGCTAATTGAATCAAATGAAAGTAAAACACATTCAAACAAGTCTAATTGAATCAAATGAAAGTCAAACACATTCAAAAAGAGCTTTTTGAATCAAATGAAGGTCAAATGCAATCTACAAAGCTAATTAAATCAAATGAAAGTCAAACACATTCAAACAAAACTAAATAAATCTAATGAAAGTCAAAAACATCTAAAAAAACCTAATTAAATCAAATGAAAGTCAAACACATTCAAACAAATCTATTGGAATCCAATGAAAGTCAAATGCATTCTACAAAGCTTATTGAATCAAATGAAAGTAAAAAACATTCGAACAAAGCCAAATGAATCCAATGAAAGTCAAACACATTCAAATTAAACTATTTGAATCAAATGAAAGTCAAATGCATTCTACAAAGCTAATTGAATCAAATGAAAGTCAAAAACATTCCAACAAAGCTAATTGAATCAAATGAAAGTCAAACACATTCAAACAAACCTAATTGAATCAAATGAAAGTCAAACACATTCAAACAGACCTAATTGAATCAAATGAAAGTCAAACACATTCAAAAAGAGCTTTTTGAATCAAATGAAGGTCAAATGCAATCTAGAAAGCTAATTAAATCAAATGAAGTAAAACACATTGAAACCAAAGCTAATTGGATCAAATGTAAGTCAAACACATTCAAACAGAGCATTTTGAATCAATTGAAAGTCAAATGCATTCAACAAAGTTAATTGAATCAAATGAAAGTAAAAAACATCTAAAAAAAACCTAATTAAATCAAATGAAAGTCAAACACATTCAGACAAAGCTATTTGAATCAATGAAATTCAAATGCATTCTACAAATCTAATTGAATCAAATGAAAGTAAAAACATCTAAAAAATTCAAATTAAATCAATAAAAGGTCAAACACATTAAAAAAAAACTATTTGAATCAAATGAAAGTCAAACACATTCAAAACAAAGCTAATTGAATCAAATGAAAATCAAACACATTCAAACAAAGCTAATTGAATCAAATGAAAGTAAAACACATTCAAACAAACCTAATTGAATCAAATGAAAGTCAAAGATATTCAAACAGAGCTAATTGAATCAAATGAAAGTCAAAACACATCCAAACAAAGCTAATTGAATCAAATGTAAGTCAAACACATTCAAACAGAGCTTTTTGAATCAAATGAAAAGTCAAATGCATTCAACAAAGCTAATTGAATCAAATGAAAGTAAAAAACATCTAAATAAATCTAATTAAATCAAATGAAAGTCAAACACATTCAGACAAAGCTGTTTGAATCAAATGAAAGTCAAACACATTCAACAAAGCTATTTGAGTTAAATGAAAGTCAAATGCAATCTACAAGGCTAGTTGAATCAAATGAAAGTTAACCACATTTCAAACAAACCTAACATAATCAAATGTAAGTAAAATACATTCAAACAGAGCTTTTTGAATCAAATGAAAGTCAAATGCATTCAACAAAGCTCATTGAATCAAATGAAAGTCAAAAACATCTAAAAAAATCTAATTAAATCAAATGAAAGTCAAACACATTCAGACAAAGCTATTTGAATCAAATGAAAGTCAAATGTATTCTACAAATCTAATTGAATCAAATGAAAGTAAAAAACATTCGAACAAAGCCAATTGAATCAAATGAAAGTCAAACACATTCAAACAAACCTAATTGATACAAATGAAAGTCAAACACATTCAAACAGACCTAATTGAATCAAAATGAAAGTCTAACAAATTCAAAAAGAGCTTTTTGAATCAAATGACGGTCAAATGCAATCTACAAAGCTAATTGAATCAAATGAAAGTCAAAACACATTGAAACAAAGCTAATTGGATCAAATGTGAGTCAAACACATTCAAACAGAGCTTTTTGAATCAAATGAAAGTCAAATGCATTCTGTTTCGGGGTTTTCTGATGTCCTGCGGGAGAGTTTACAATTCCGAGACTGGAACCGGACGCCTGTACCTGCAAAATAACGGAGACTCCTGTGAGCTCCGCCTCCAACGGTCAAGTTAGTACCTGATTAAGGAGTAATTAATGCGGAAATTAAAGTAATAAGGTCTCTCTAGGTGAGAGTGTTTAATGTAGGTAATCTGCTTTGTTAGCGAGATCAGCCGGTTATTAGTGTGTTCCGTAATGTTTCTGTTCTTTTGTCCTCCCCCTTAATGAGGATTAAGGAGGTATTTTATAACCTTGGGAAACGTGCCCATCCTAGGTTTAGGTAAACCTAGGGCTGATTGGGCTTCCCTCGGAAGTTGGGCCTGGGTGGCCGGTTTCTCCATTAGGCATGGAGTATGCCACATGTCGTGACATAACAGGTCCAAGGTGGACGAATAAGCGCGTGCCACGTGGCAAGTCCCTGACAGTTCCAACTAGGGGACACTTGGCAGGTCCTGATTGGCCCACGTGGCGCATTCCGATTGGTGGGAGCAAAAATCCCCTAATCATTTGCCCCTCACAGGTGGCACGTGACTGGTCACGTGTTACCTGTGACAGGTGTCGCACCGTAACGGGCGACGACCTGCTACAGGTGTTAGTCGGCGAAAGGACGAGAGATTTTCCCGCCCAAATTTTGAATTCTGAAAGTGACCCTTCGCCTTCTCACTTCGCCTATATAAGGGAGAGTTGTCTCGAGTCATTTTCACACTTTGAGAACTATTTGAGAACATTCGGACCCCTGAACTTGCATTGACATTTTGGACCTTTTCTGCCTACCGCCTGTTCTGACAAGCTGACTGCACCGGATTTCCAGAACTTCATCAACCGTCACTCGTTCAGGTAACTCAGTTCTCTTACTCTTAATTTTCTTTTTATTTTCTGAAATGGCACCACAGAAGCACACGACACGACCTAGGTTAGTGATCAGCCGGTCACCGGGGACGGCTGAATCTAGGACTAGGAGTGCCGCCTGCCCTTTTCCGGACCCATCTTTGCCCTTTATACAAAGTCCGACTGTATCTGTGTCTATGCAGAGCAGGATGGCCAGAACGAAAAAGACAGCTAGGATCTAAAAATCAGACGGCTCCTCCCACAGGGTGCCGATTAGTGAAACATCTGACCAGACGCCAGATGTTGAAGTGAGACAAGGCGGCCTGGATGCCGCCAATTCTGTGGGGGAGTCATAGTGACCCCCTTCCAATTTAACAGTTAACAAATCTGCTCCTTTTCAAAGAGAGGAGGCGGGCCCCTCCGGGAGAGAGGAGGAGTCGTCCTCTTCAGACTCGTCCGAGGAAGATTCCTCGTCAAGCTCTTCTGGCCATGCTTCTTTGGGTACAGAAGAGAAAAACAGCCGCCTGCAAAAGGCGAGACTTTCTCACACAGTTGAGAAGGGGGACAATTGGGCGGAACCATCCGCCTCTTACCGAGAGCTAAATACCCCCTACTACTGCACGGTACCTCGGGGCCGAATCACAGCCATGCAAGAGAAAGTGGTGAGCTTTATTGCAAACCACACCATGGGCCCCGACTTTCTAGTGTTTGTGCCGGATCCAGAAGACACAGTCGTCTGGCCGGCTGGTTCCAGTTATGATAGCGCCAGCTTTGGCTGCTACGAGGCGGCCATCAAGGCAGGGATGCGCTTCCCATTACATCCGGCTGTTCAGCGGATTTTGGATGGGTATGAGTTGGGGTTATGGCAGTTAGCCCCAAACTCCTGGGTCAACGTACTCGGCTATGTGGCCGGGTGCGAACTCCACGGGGTGGAGCCGAGCTTCGAGGCTTTCGCCCATATGAACTATCTCAGCCGGACCCCTAAGACAGGCGGTACCGGCTGGTATCAATTAACAAGCCACAGGGCTACCTCATGACGAGAGGTAAAGCAAACAAGTGGAAGGACTGGCGGAGTACCTTCCTCATCATTGAGAGTTCAGACATTGAGCTGAACAAGCGCTTCAATAGGTGGAACAGGAATCCGCCCCTTCTTGCAGGCGGCCGTAGCATGCCGCCTGTTCCCCCCAAGGCTAAGAAAGAGATCCTTGACAAAGGACTCTTTAAAGTAGAGTCGAGGGTCGACTCTACTTCAGGGGTACGAGAGCAAGTACCCCTGCACTGCGTCCCGAGCTTCAAGTGGCTCTATGACGAGTACTTTTTGGCCGCCTGTGGCCTCAGCAGTCGGTGCTCAAGAGGTAGCCTGTCGAATACTCTGTTGTTTCATACATTTGCTGTTTATCTTTTATTAACTTTGCCGTTTGTTTTTGCAGCTGACGCCATGAGCAAAATCACCGCCTCCAAGACTGCGGCGGCCATGTTGCGGGCCTCTATTATGCAACAAACTTCAACCGACTCCCCTAAAAAGGGGGCACCCTTGGTGAGCTCCGAACCTTTGACCTCTTTTTTGAGTGTTTATGCATATACTGACTTTTTCTTCTGTTTTAGATGGGTGCTCCAAGAGCTTCATCTTCCCACACAGCCGGACCCCAAAGGCCCGGAAGACGACTGTTGGAGCTCTCCTGGTTTTCCAGGAAACAGGTTGCGGCTGAGAAACAGCCGGCCACTTCTTCTAAAGCTCCAACTGGACCGCCTAGAGGTATGAAGTTGTCCTTGTAAATTTTTAGACTTGCTCCCTTTGTTACTAAGTCTAATCCGTTTGTTTATGCTTGATGCAGCCGGCCCCCAGGGGCCTGACTTGGTAGAGATGGCCAAGTCTATGATCAGGGCAGTTCCTCCGGCTGAAAGGGAGGCGGTCAGGGGTGTCGGCACCCTTGACCTTGACGGATTGCAGGGGTCCTTGCTGAGGTATACTTAGCATATTTTTGAGTATTTAAATTTCTGGACGCGTGTTTTCTTTTTTGTTTGGAAACTGACGCCTGTTTTTTTTGTACTTAGGCCCTGCTCCGAGTTAACGGCCTTCGCAAGCCGCTTGATCGGAAGAACAAAGAGGTAAAGGCTGCAAAAGCTATGGCCACCTCTGACTGTGATAAGGAAATGTTTTCAAATTGCCCAAAATGAAGTACTGACCATTGATATTCTTTATTATCAGGCGCAGGCTACCGCCGCTGTTCGGAAACATATAATCAAGAGATCCTGGCGGCTGCTGAAGAAGAGGCGTTGGGAGAAGCGTTGGAGGAGGAGGAGCCGGTAGTGGCGCTTGTGCCGCTTGGGGGTAAGGCATCAAAAAAGGATGCAGCTGAAGCCGAGTCCAGCAAGAAGAGTGCTGACCAGGCGGCAGCTGCTAATACTGAACTGCCCCTTCTTAAGCTTTATGTATTCTTTCCACGGCCTGCGTGCCGTTTGCTTTGTATTTACCCGGCCAGGGGCCGGGGCTTTGAATATTTTGCTGGTCTTTAATGACCGGCTTATTTTTAATGAATTTTTGTTTTGCTTCAAATTTGTCTAAGTATTCCATATCTAATATCCAATTGTTTACTAGACCGACTGTTTTACATGGCCGAACGTTGCAGACAGGTACGGATAGTTAGTACGCCGCCTATGCCCCTGGACGACTGGTTGTCTGTTTCCAGGGTAGACGATCAGTCGGCCATTTATCCAATCGGTATTCAAACTATTTTGTCTGGATCCTTTTTAGGCAGGCGGGCCTGTCATTTATAAATTTAACCAAGTAGGAAAGTGGTCTGACCAAGTAAATAGAGTATTACCTAGTCGCCAAGGAATTGAGTAGTAGAGATAACAAGCGGCGGGTACCGGTTGTTTCCCTTTATTGCCAATGTTGTTGGCTTTTAACTCATAATTTGTTAACCTAGCAAGAGTAGTGGTTGAGAGCCCCTGTTTGTTAAAAACAGGCGGACGACTCATACCTTTTAGGCTCCGAGGTACCAGGCCGCGGAGGCCGGCTGATCCCCTTGATTTGCCAATGTTTGTTGGCTATTAACTCAATAGGTTACCTAGTAGGAATAGGGTTTGAGTGCCCCTGTTTGTTAAAAACAGGCGGACGACTCAAACCTTTTAGGTTCCATACCAAATTTAAGGGAGTGACTATGAGTTAACGTTAGAGTTACTCAGTCGCCGTCACTTTTGTTTGAGAAGTAGAGGTACCAGGCGGCGTAGGCCGGCTAGACCCCTTGATTCGCCAATGTTTTTGGCTATTAACTCAATAGGTACCCCCTACATTTATCCCAAGTAATACAGGCGGTCATCTGACTCAGATGTCAACTGCTACCACTGGTTTGGTTAGTGATAGAGTTATCCTTGTCTCAAAAACGGCTACGTGGTTGTCCTTGGGGACAGTCGTATAGGTGCCGTGTAATTAGTTTATAGAACAATGTTCCACCCAAAAAGGGAGCTGCTCTCTACGACGAATTTCATCCGGAGGGATGCCGTCGGACGCCTGCTATGATGTTGGGACAGGTCGAATTAGTTTTGTAGATTTGATCAGTTGGCTTGGCGCCTGGTCTGATCATTCGGCCGGTGGCCTTGGTAAGTTCTTGGTGAACGTAGGTGCTAAGTGAAAGAAGGGTAGCCGCCTGTTAGGCACAGGGTCGGCCAGGCCCTAATCTTTTTAGCTAAGTATTAGGGGTGTGGATATGTGTTTGGAACCAGTCGGCCATCTTCTTATGGAGAGTAGCCGACTATATGCCCAGGCGACATGCCCCTATTGTGAGTGAAATACTCAATGGAGAGTAGCCGACTGTAAAGGTACAGACGGCATGCCCCTCTGAATAGAGTGTAAAACTCAATGGAGAGTAGCCGACTGTAAAGGTACAGACGGCATGCCCCTCGTAATACAAAATTGAATAGTAAGTGCAAACTTTTATTAAGTAGCTCTTTACTTTACATCATTCAAAAGAAACTAACTTTTATTAAGTTCGAGGCAACGGTTGTCCGTCTGGTTTTCCAGACGGTAGGTACCGTCCCTGACTTCCTCATAGATTCGGTAGGGTCCTTCCCAGTTGGGAGTTAGTTTGCCAGACTCATTAGCCCTACCAACTGCTTCCATTTTTCTAAGTACAAAGTCCCTTACTTTGAGTGGACGCCTGTGTACTTTTTTGTTGTATGATCTAGTCATTCTCAGGCGATAGATCTCATGGCGCAAGACAACATTACCCCTCTTTTCAGGAAGTGAGTCTAATGCCAGGCGCATGGCTTCCCAGTTTGCCTCTTCGTTATATAGCATCACTCGAAGAGTCGGCTCGTAGTGTTCTATTGGAAGAACAGCTTCCGCGCCGTAAGTTAGGAGGAATGGAGTTTCTCCAGTCGCCCCTTTTTCAGTCGTCCTAATGGCCCAGAGAACATGTGGTAGTTCATCCGCCCATAGGCCGCCTGCTCATTCAATCTTTTTCTTGAGACCGTCTGAGATGATTTTATTAAAGGCTTCTACCTGGCCGTTTGCTGTGGACGGCCGACAGATGCAAAGTAGTTTGCAATTCCTTGGTCACCCAACCAGC